>NW_020227874.1:0-1017 GCF_003070985.1 Temnothorax curvispinosus
GATTTTCACATGGATCAGGAATTTCAGCAGAGATGAATTTGTCAACAATCTGTGGAGTTGTTATTTTGGAATTGTATTTTAAAGTAATTAACGTGTGGACATGTGGCAAACCACGTTTTTGAAATTCAATAACATATACAAAGGCTGCTACTTCTCCAAAAAATTTTTGTTTAACAATTAAATCAATTAAATAATCTTTTTTAATATTAAAAACACGAGCACAAATATCAGGTCTATCAGAAGCTTGTTGGCCAGGTAAAAGATTTTCTTCAATTTCACGCCATTTTGGATTGCAAGTCATTGTAATGAAAAGATCTGGTTTACCAAATTTACTAACTATTGCCATTGAATCTTGATAATTTTGTAACATATTACGTGGTGATCCAATAAATGTAAATGGAAGTATAATCATCTTTCCAATACGTCCATTTAAATTATTTGCTGTAGTTTGTAAATAATCTTTTAAACCTTGATATGTTTCAGTACGTAATTCTTTTTGATGATCTCTACAATAATTTATTCTATCCTTTTCAATTTTTACATAACTGTCTACAAGCCACTGTTGAAATAGACGACGCCCTGATAAAAAGACATTAAATTCATCACGAATAGCCATGCGATATTTAATATACTGGCTTCTAGTTATTCGTTTATTACTATTTAATTTTGTTAAATTACAATGCCATCCTTGAGTACCATATGGATAAAATAATGGATATATCCATGGTTCAACATTTGGATCCATAGTACTAACGTTTTTTAAAGTTTTGTCATTTCTATTACGTATTGTTACATATGATTTTGGAATTTCTCCATCAGCAGTTGTACGAAAAACAGCAGCAACTTCATTAGTCCTTTGAGCATTATATCGGCGTCGATCCATACCTGGTCTTAATGTAAATAATAATTGTAATTCTGGCAATAATTCTCCAGATTCTATTTCTAATCGTCGTTGATTTTCTAATTCTTTACCCATCATTTGATAAGATTGAGCAAATATATTTAATTCCCGCATTA
>NW_020227875.1:0-2809 GCF_003070985.1 Temnothorax curvispinosus
TAATTGTAAAACGGATTTTATGTTATTCCATGGTACGTTATTGACAGTATCTGTCTTTGCAATGCTGAGTGTTTCTAAATTTAGTCTGTCGGCGACTTCTTGTAAGTTTTTTATGACTGCAGTAATCTGCGTTAAGGTCATTGTTGGGCCTTCCCGTTGTCCTTCACTGATGGGTAGTGCTATATGGTAATATTTTTTATACTTTACGGCCTTTGCTTTACCTAAAGTAAGCGGGCTTAATCGTGGGATTTCGTTTCGTTCGAATAACTTTTGTGCTCCGGAATCTAACGGTTTTCCACTAGTGTCGACAAAGTATGCCAAATTGTCTTTGCGTAAAAATAGCAAATCGCGAGTTTCTACTATATTACCTTTGAGAGTTTGATCATCAATAACGGTAGGTTTTATTCGTGGATTTTTATTTTCATTAGCGGGGACGTTAAATTTGCTAGATTCGTCTTCCTTATCGACTATTTCGTTATCTTCAATGTCGCTTTCTTTGTCTGGCGGGTCGTTTCTTTCTTCTATTTTTTCGATTTCATCTCCCTGATCTTGTGTTCTTTCTTGCTGGTCATGTATATTTTTTGCTGTCTGGCTTCGAGTTTGTATTCTATTATATTTAAGAGGGTCGTGGATTAATGCTTTTTCTACAATTTTCGGTTTCGGCGGTTCACGCAGTTCTTCCTGCGTAAAAGGTATAGAATCTGTATTTTCATCAGGTAAGTCCTCGTCAGGTGGTAATTCTTCCATTTTTTCATCATCTGAGAGGTATAGATTGAAATCCTCGTCCTCCTCTTCCTCATCAGATTCTTCTAACATTTTAGAAATTGTCTCTGCTGCATCTTTGGGATCGTTTGGATTTAAAGGTTTTTTATGATTGATTACGTTGCAGTCTGCTTCTTCGAAATTTACCGGATTTCTTGACAAAGCGTCAGCGTTAACATTAGTTTTTCCTGCCTTGTATTCTACATCATAATCATATTCTGCTAATTTCAATCTCCAGCGGAGAATTCTCATATTTGCATCTTGGGCATTTTTAAACCAAAGTAAAGGCTTATGATCCGTGACTAATGTAAATTTCCGCCCGTATAAGTATGGTCGGAAGTGTTTAACACAGTATATTATTGCTAATGCTTCTTTCTCGTATGTATCGTATTTTATTTCATTGTCGGTTAAAGTTCGTGATGCGTATGCTATTGGTCGGTCTTTATTTATTTCTCCTTGTGATAAAATGCCTCCTACGGCAATTCCAGAAGCGTCGGTAGTTAAAATGAAAGGTTTTGAAAAATCAGGATATTGTAAAACTGGTTCTTGGCACAATTCCTGTTTTAATATTTTGAAAGATTCTTCTTGAACAGATGTCCAATCAAAAGGCGTATTGTTTTTTAATAGGTTCGTCAAAGGTTTAGCTAATTTTGAAAAGTTCGGTATAAATCTCCTGTAATATCCTGCTAACCCAAGAAATTGTTTAATATTTTTCGGAGTTTTTGGCCTAGAAAATTGTCTCACGGCTTCTAATTTTCTTGGATCGGGTTTAATTCCATCGCTACTTATTATGTGTCCTAAATATGTTACCTCGGTTTTTAAAAATTCGCATTTATCGGGCTGTAGTTTTAAATTAGCTTGGCGGAGTCGTTTCATTACTAAATTATACCTTCTTTCGTGTTCTTCTAATGTAGGAGCAGAAATAATAATATCATCCATATAAATGAATACGCCTTCTATTCCTGTTAATATTAGATCCATTAGTCGTTGGAAGGTAGCGGGGGCATTCTTTAACCCGAAAGGCATTCTTTCGAATTCATAGTGACCATTAGGAGTCGTAAATGCGGTTTTATGGCTATCTGCGGGGTCCATTTCTATTTGGTGAAACCCAGAGGCAAGATCACATACTGTGAAATACTTTGCATTGCCTAATTGGTCGATAATTTCGACAATGTTCGGTAATGGGTAGGCATTGCCCATGGTTTTTTCATTTACGCCCCGGAAATCTAGCACCACTCTCCAACGTTTGTTTCCCTTTGAATCTTCTTTTTTTGGCACTATCCAAATGGGTGTATTGTAAGGTGACTGAGAAGGTTTTATGATCCCTGCCTCGAGCAGTTCCTTTACCTGCTTATTTATTTCTTCTTTGTGGATTTGCGGAAATCTATATTGTCGAGTATTTATAGGTCGATCATCTGTTGTCTGTATTTGATGTCGCAGTACATGAGTTGCTGTTAATTTCTCTCCGGGAATATGAAATCGATTTTGACTATTTCTTATGAGTTTCATAACGCTTTTCCTTTCTTCGTTATTTAAATGCTCTAATCGTAGCAATTTTGTAATTTCCATAAGCCTATCTTCCTTAGGTTCTCCGGATGATAGGAAACATTCGCGTGAAATAATGTCATTAGTTGGTACTTCTAATATTAGCTGATGTTGCTTTGATTTACGTTGGTTCCGGAAATTTTTCATTATTTCCTGGAATCGAGCTTGTGCGCATGCCAAGGTTTTTGAAGACGGTTTACTTTTTCTGTTAAATTCATAAATTCTTTCCATATTAGGATTATATGATTTTACTCTTCTCATAAGTTCTGCAATAGTAACCTGAGAGGTATTGTTTTTATTATTATCACTTTTTATAGGTATTCCAACCCTTGGAAATATTATTTTTTCTACTTGATTTAAGGAGCTCTCCTTTTTTGGCTCTCTTAAACAAAATTCTGTCGTATTACGTAGTGAGGTTTGGTTACTTCCCTCCTCGTAATCGACGGGAGTAGAATATACCAGAGGAGTCTGGAAACTTGCCTCTGCAATTCTAGGATTATTT
>NW_020227876.1:0-2782 GCF_003070985.1 Temnothorax curvispinosus
AAGACTCAAAGATAAATCAAACGGCGCGTATACATTGTCTGGCTCTCGGGCGAGGAGTTCCTATTATACGCGAGAAACGCGTCCTGAGGAGACAAACGACACGGCGCTCTAATCTCGGGGGATTTCGCGAAGCGTCAAACGACAAACGTCCTCTATCGAGATGCCGGATTTTACGAGAACGCATCATATCGCGCAATCTTAAACGCGCGCTACCGTTGATAAAGCACGTGTATAGAACCCGCGTTGAATAACGCCCAGCGTGGAGAGACGCGAATTTGATCTCGCGCGACGGTGAGAATTTACGATCGAGGTATCGCGGAAGACGAGAGAAACCTCTTTCTCCCTCGCAGAGAGGTCTGTTTATTTCGAAATAAACGTGGTAATAAATACGGGGAGAAAGAAATCGCGCCAGGTTCGTCCGGGTGCCATTTATATATACCTGCCGGTCGGATTTCGCTTTTTCCACCGACGATCGTTAATTCGCGGCTCGATTACGACGAACGGAGGAGGCTTCGAGGTTGCGACACCGCCGTGTCCTTAATCACCACGTATAAGTGCCGGCCGCAGAAGGAGGAAATTCTCCCTCGGCGTCGGGGCATGGATTAATGACGATTACACGGGCATTCGTGTATCTCGGCGCTTTCCCAGCGTCGAGACGACGAGATAACGCGCGAGAGGCTAACGCTACTACGACCGATGCCCGATGGGACAATAACGTTCCGATATAGTTGAGCGGCGGCTGTGCTGTCGCACAAGTTGTGCATCGCGCATCTGTTTAGCGTGGGCGACGCCGCCGCGCACGTGATGCAATTTCTGGACCACCGTGGCAGCCGTTTGATCTCGCGGAGTTTATGCGAAAGACAAATATTCATGACACGAGACACGTGTAGAGCCCCGCGTTAGACGTCTCTCTCCTTCTCCCTCTTTTCTCTCTCGCTCTCCCTTTCGCTCTTTCTCCCTTCTTCTCTATTGCGGTATGAAGACCTTCAACGCCATATGCACAAATAATGTCGGCGAAGCTACGCGTGTGCCTCGCAGTTTTTCACCCGAGCGCGGGAAATTCCGTCAGAAAAAAGAAAGAATATAAGAATGTACGGCGGCAGTACGGTTTCGTTTGATGTGGAAAATAAAGCAACGGCAAGGGATATTGTCACGGGGCGAGATTCTTAATGCATTTGTATTTTTATCTTTATTGTATTAATAAAATCGATTTCGACCTATTACTCGTGTGAGTTATTTGAAAAAAATCTTTTAATAATTATTTTATTTTTATTCATTTTATTTAAGCTCATATCTCTCTTAACAAAATAATTCAATATTTTTAATTGATATAAATAATTCTTATATTTTTCAAGCATATTAATTAAATAATATTGCGATGACGAATATTCAATTATAAAAAATAAAAATTACGTGCATATATATCATACATATACGTATATATATGAAATTAATATCCGAATTACAATTATTTATGCGATAATCGTTAACCATCAAATAAATAATCGGGCTATTGCACACATTAAATTGTACGCATTTCCATCCATTTTATTCTCGCTTGCGGGATCATTTAATAACGAAGTTAATTCAAAACGCGGGAGCTTCGACGGCGGATTACTATGAAATTGAAATAAAATGACTCCGAGACGAGTGCCTCCCAGCGAACGCGCGTACATGTTTCTTCTCCGGTAACACGCGCGCGTACATAATACGTGGACGGTCGCGGCGCATTTATTCCGTGAGAAATGGACGCGCCACGACGCGTCGTGGCGCGCGAAAGGAACACGCGAAAATAAGAGCGAGCACCGTCCTTCCTCCAACAGGCCGATCTTTCCCCGCCGCGCCGCCGTGCCCTGGCATTGCGCGCGTTATTGCTGCAATTTGCGGGCGAGGGGGGTATCGCATGACGGTTATGCATTACGCGGGGCGTATATGATGAACATGTCCGAATGTTGAATGCGCGACCAGTTTTTTATTGGAGCGGTGGCGAGTCCCCATCCTCCCCCTTTTTCCGCGCGGTTAATTACGCGCGCGAGATGGCTACAAATTGCTCCGGGTACTTTTAATGAGATTAATTAAGTTCCCGCGCGAGAACTTATACCTGCGCGTCTGGGTTACGGGTCGGTTGTTTTGCGCTTTAAATCCACGACGGTCCCCCCCTTGCAGAATCGATCGCGTTCCCTCAGCGCGTCCATTTTTCGCGGCGGAAGGAAGTTCCTCGAAGGAAAAGTCTCGAAACGCTAGCGTTTGAATTTTCTGTTTCACGAAAACGTTAATCCAGATAATTGAGATACAAATGTTATTCATATCTTCGGGAAATTACATTTTCAAAATTGTTAGAATGTTGTCCGAACGTAAAGGATCTCCATATGTAAAGTAAATCTTAAGTGAGTTTTTCTGTAGCTTGAATGGTGATAAAACCGTGTTTCACGATTATATTCTTATTTTTTGATTACATAAGTTAATTAAATATCGTTTCTGGAAGTGAAGAAGGGAAGCACGTATAGCGAACTATACACTTGCCAATCTCGAAGGCATTTTGTCGGTCGAGGAGGAACGAACAACACTGGGTTAAAGGGTTAATTAGCCGCCACTGGAGCAAAGTGCCTATATACAGCGACAGGAGGAGGGAGGGACCCCCCCTCCGCTCGTAGGAACTACGGGTGGGTAGTCGTCCTAACCTCGTGAGCCAACAGCAGCAAGTCCAAGGTTGATGGGGCTCTGATGCAACGCGAACGTCGGCCAGGCCGGTCTGCAGCTCGGTGCAATCATCGCGGTACGA
>NW_020227877.1:0-35181 GCF_003070985.1 Temnothorax curvispinosus
GACTATGAGGAGTCGCTTTGTATAATAAAGTAACAAGGTCGGATCGATACGGACTCGATACTCAAGAATAATAACATTAATAATATTAATACGCTCGTTGGCGGCATTCATTTTTGTATCATTCCTTAACAAGAAGTATTATTCAGCGGGAGAACGAAAGAAATAGAGATAACGTAAAAATAACTAGCTACGTTTTACGTATAAATTACTAAATGATAAACAGGGTCTGATAGGTTTCTTTTAATTTGATTGAAGCTATTTGACTAAAATTATTAATATGGCTGCGTACTTGTATAATTTAACGTAAGCAAGTCGTATTTTATTTAAAATATACACTGTTCGAAGTTAAATGAATTAACTTCTCCGGCGAGTGAGTTTTATCTCCGAACCATGTACTATTTTGAATTAAAGAAAGCTTATTGCTAATTAATTTTATTTCGTTCTTTATCTTTTCAAAGAATGTGTCAATCAATTATTAAAACTTAGCGCTATATTCTATTGATACGCATTTGTTAAGTAAGAAGTTGAAGCTTAATTTGTTAAATGAGCGATATTTTAACTTTCAAAGCTCATAAGAATATTTATAGTTATTACGTATATAGGTAAGCTAAGACTTCGCAAAAATTGTGCTTTGTCTAATGCGGTAACTATACGTGGCCGACCGTGTTTTGTACGTCCATAATTAGTTCTACAACTGCGAAGCTGGGTGTTCATAATTCAACAATTCGCCAGAGAGATCCGCTTGTGCGCGCGTATGTGTGTATGTGTGTATACACATACATACACACGCTCCCGTAAATGCGTACTTAATTCATAAGAAGATGTGATGTTACTTTTACATGAACCCTTAGACAGAATTGCTTAAATTTTAAGGAAGCGTGCTTTTACTTTTAAGACCGAGTTGTGTTATATCCTGTTTTAAATTAATCGGGAATTGAAATCAATGTCATTTCGATGAGTTAAATTCTTGGTGCTATATCGTGGATTGAATAAAATTTAATTTAATGGGATTTATTTCATAAAATTGGACGCATTCTATAAAAGGGGAATTTATCTTAACGTAATTCTTAACTTTGAGTAAGAAGTTAATTTTTAATTTATAAGCTATTTGAGATATTTGAAAAATCAATACGTTTTACACATTGAAAACAGAAGAGAATAAGAAAGGATGAAGAAATCGGCTTCGCATATAGCATCTGCAGCATTTAAATCCACTGAAATCTCAGTTCAATTCCCGAATTTTTAACCAGTTTAACCGATTATGAGCCATGTCGCGCGATTCACTTTGTTGTGCCTAGTCGCTGCACAGAAATCGCTACGAATTCGCGTGCGAGCGCGGCGAGCGTTTAATCCGTATTAATCCGAACACTCGTTAACTTCGTTCGTACCCCGTTGTGTCTATATGCATCTATACATATACATATATATACACATATATTGTGATACATACTTATATATGTCGTACAAATAAGTAGTGTACGTATTCCGCTTTGGTCGTAAGATTTGCGTTATAATCTAAAAAAAAGGAGGCAAAGAAACGAAAAAAGGGCGAAAGCAAGAAAGCGTGTAGCTTGATCGTAGAATCAGCAGGTAGACGGCAGAAATATTCAGATATTCGAATTCTGTAATGTGTAGATGATAAAACGTAGCTGTTACCCTTGTGTAGTCTGTCTACCGAGAGACTTAGTCGCGGCGAAGTGAATCAAATTCGTAAGTGCGTATTGTAACGCAATTAACAGTTTTCTACGATCCTAAGAATTCAGCGAGCGCGATGAAGAACATATACATACGAGAAGAATTTTTCGCTATTTAGACATGTCGACGGACAATTAGCAATCGAGAAAATAATCAATTAATAGCGAAATCAAAGCGAAACATTCACTGAAAAACGTGAATGGGTTTAGAAAGGAAAATAAATAACAATCTGTTTTAAATATCACATAAACAACATCCGTATTTTTTCGCACGTTTTAGCATAGTAACTTAAACGCAACTCTTTATTTAACAACTTGAACTATACGCACGATATTAACTACTGTACTTTATTCTTAGTACTAAATTAGAAAGAAATAATTATAGTTGTACTGTTAAGGGAAAAAACCAGTAAGAGAATCAAAAACTTTTCACGAAACATACATGTACTTTAAGGAGATAACATAATTGGCGTTAAAAGGAATTTTGATTTCTATTCAAATTAAGTGAATAAGAACAGAATAACAAAGTTAAAAAGTTTCCAATGGAAATTAGATTCCTTCTAACTCCGTTTATTTTACGCGGGAAGATTGATTTACTTTTGTAAAAGGATAGCAGCGCTGATCTCGAAGACTGTCGTGCGAATTATCTAGCAGGGAAAATTGCTGGTGTTGCCGTAACGGTGTATAAAACCTTTTCCCGTATGTATGTGTGCTCGTCGTATGATCTGAGGAATCATCTTAGTTCAGTAGTCGTAGCTGAACACACTATTTTTGATCCGCGAGTGACGATAGGGCTGAGCCGACCAGGCGCCCACTCAACAAATTGATTGCTCGTACCTACAGTTAAATGCCGTAGTCATTCCCGTTAAGCTCGAGTGCTTCTTGTTCCATTTAATGATTAGTGGCGGGGTGGTGGGATCGCACGTGTCCCCCCGCATGCTAAATGACACAACACACAACACTCGGATCCGAACAAAGTCGAGGGCACAAGTGGTCTCGATCCAAACCTATTCGGAATATTTGATACGTCTGAGAGGCGAGACTGTTATTATTTTAACTCTTATCGCGTATCACATAAACTTATAATTGATATAAGATGGGGCTGCTGTATTTTTACACGGACTTTGTACAAAATATAACGGAGGAGCTTTCGCGGGAAAACCCCGCGCCGGCGAGATATGTTGTACATACCTGTATACCAATAAATACTAGACGAAATGTGGAGGAACGAAGAAGCTACGACCGCGCAAGAGAAAACGAGCACACACGTGTGTGGTATATAGTAAAGCACGTTTTTATTTAGTACAAGCCTCCTAAATAAAGTAATATGTCCTGATTTTTATGGAGAAATAGAAGGGACTAGTTTTGGGACTGAGAAATACTCGTTATAAATTAAATATGATAAAATTAATAGAATTACTTAAAATGGCGTATGTTTTAGACGTCAAATAAATTTTCAGAATTCTCGGTTTTCGCACTCGTTATTGCGCAGTCGTGATCTTTAAACTTTATTAGCATTATTCTATTATTTACTTCTTGAATATGATGCTTTTATTATATATTATATAAGCAGATTTTGAGATCCTAATCAGATCACATTAGACATATATGTGCCGTTCCGTAAAAAATTTCCACGTCCTAGGACCCATAAGATTTTTTAACACTTTAAAGATATGTAGACAAGTACAGGTAAGAAGGAAGCGTCAGAGTCAGTCGAGGATCGTCACTTGTCCAATCGATCATCAAAGTAGAGCAAAGTGGGCGCGGTATGCTCAGATGGGTGACCGACCGGCTTGAGAGGGCAGTTTTTTCAGATAGACGCGCGGTTGTACGCACATCCGATATATAAAGAAACAGTTAAGAAAGCGGTTTTTATCTTTTACTAGAACGTACACTGGAAAACCTTTATCGAAAATATACCTAGCTTCCGGCATCGTGAAGAATTTCAAATACAAAAGAACCATCGATCTTGGATAAAAAAATATATCTATACAAAATACAAATGTTCTAGATAAGCTTTGGGAATTATAGAAATTATTAGCAACAAACTGACAAATCCTCAAGTCAATTTAATCGATATTAAAATAAAAATCGTTTAAATAGAGGAAGATTCTTATATGTTTTTATTGTTATTTTTACTTTCCGCGTAACCAATTAGAAGCGTTTCGCATTTTTAGATTCTAATTTTTTTTAATTCTAAACATATTGATAATTCTATCTTTTTAAAATTCTTAAAATTATTCACATCTTTTATTCATAAATGGTTGTACAATAACATATTTAATTGTTTCTCATTTAACTGTTTAAGTTTATTGAGTCCCATAGGATTTTTAGATTGACACAGTCTTTCTTGAAATTTTGTAAAGTAATCTCTTCCATATGCGTAACCGAAAATGCGAAACGCTTCTAATTGGTTACGCGGAAAATACATGCCATGTGACTTCAGCCTAACTCGTCTCGTGTATTATGACATACAACCCGATAAATAAACCATATATATCCCTCTATTTGACCTTTGTAAGAAGTTTTGCACACGACAATTAAGGCGATTTCTGTAAACCACACGTTTAGTATCAGTCGTATCAGACATTCTGTAAGTAGGTTAGTTACATACAGCAAGGTAATAATGGAATTGTCAGAAGATAGGTGGCAATGGATCCGGAATTATTTCGATCGACCTAAACCCTTTATTAGTTCGGCAAAATGCCTGGAATGTCGTAAAGAAATTGAGGCACGTCAAGAACAATACTTAAAAATAAAATTAAGGACACACTTAGGTAATGTACATGGAGAATATCCCGATAAATGGCATAGTGAACTATCTGAAGAGCTAAAACAATATTATACGGGTTCAAATGAATGTAAAGCAACATGTAGGATATGCGGGAAAGTACTTTGTTATTTATCGAACTATGGGACTTTACACCAACATAAAAATATATGTCCTTTAAGAAGAAACCAGAACACAATAATGCAGAGTCCGATAATCCAGATCTCCAATAATCAAAATGAGTAAGTAGATATTATATTATTCGATTTCTATCATTATTCTATAAAATAACGCTTGTAACGTTACATAGAAAAATGTAAAAAAAACGTTAAAAAATGCTATTAATATAGTGATACTTTACACATAAGTAGATCATCAATTTACAAACAAAAATATAGCAACAAAATTTGAAATAATTTACAACATAGTTTTAAAGAAATTGCAAAAAAAAAACAGTAAAATTATTGCTCGTGATCGGACTTTTGGCGCGTACGGTACGAAATTCTATAATTTTTCACAGATTTCACTTTATTAAGTCAAATTCAGAGCAAATTTACTCTTAAAAATTTTTTTGCTGATTTTTTTTAAGAAAAAAATAAAGTAATAAGTTATTTACAGTTACTGAATCTATGTCTTTTACATTCTATTAGACTTGCCGTAACTATTTATATTTATATACATTTTTTTGTCTTTGGATATCTGAAGGGTTAATACCGGTGTTTTTAATATTTCTATGACTTTTGGTTAGATCGGTACCTCCAAACATTCTTAAAAAGATTTATAACAAATTTAATATACTTCAGGAAAGTTTTCACAAAACAAAATTTATTATAATGTTCAGAAAGCGTTCCGACATCAGCTGCAAGAATAAGCGGAAAAAATGGGTCTTTATTTTAAAAAATTAAGTTTCTCTTGAAATAATGTTTTGCCTTTGACCTAAGATAAAATAAAGGTCACGATCAGAACCGATTAACATCAAATAACTTCTGTCTGAATATATTTCTAATTCGGCTTAACCTTGATAAAAGGGATGACAGATTAAAATGGGACACTCTGTATACGTACAAAAATCACAACATTAGTTTAGTCAAACATTAATTGTATCTTTTTCTCAATTTTTCTTCTTCCCTCCCTTACTCTCATAAGTCTCATAACTTCGCTCCATTACGGATCACATTAATAAGTACAAAATAGCATCAAATAATGCGTACAATTGTAATATTTTAAATACGTTTTAATACAGGCCAAGCACTTCAAGTTCCACGGGTTACATTACAAACGCAGAACGCCAAAGTCAAAGTCCTGAAAGTCCACTTGATTTGTCTGTTCGATCATTTGTACAAACTACAGAAAAAACAGGCGCACTTGATGAGTAAGTTATTCACTTTGCTTATTTTATACACTATTATACTGATTTGTCGTAAGGATAATTTATAACTGCAATATTTTAAATAATTTCTCTAATTTCTCTATTTTTTAATCACATCACAAAAACAATATTTTCAATAGTTTAGTAATATAGGTACATATGACTATAACTTTTAAATGCGATCTTTATATTAATACATCTATCGCCTATGTTTTATTTTTAATCATGTGATATATAAATTTACAAGAATGTTTTGAGTACTTTAGAATCAATGATCTCACTTATACAAATTGGAATGATCTATTTAGGTCAGACACAGAGTTGGACGTTACTTCATACGAGGAACCGTAGGCATCATTTGAACAAACAAAATGACAAAGAAGAGCTATAGATGGGTAATTATTCGCTTTGGTTTTTACATTATGCATATTATTGTTCTACACAATGTTAGGTTTCTTCTCTCCACAATAACAATAAATTTAAAAAATTCACTTGATACACACATGAAAACCTTAAACAATAATTACTATAATACAAAAATACGATTATGCATTAACAAAATTCGATGTTTATTTAAATTTTCGAATAATATTTTGTTTTTATAATTTTATGATATTCATATAACGGTAACTTTTTAAACACCGACTAATTCATTCCTGTTGAATTCTTTGGTAAATATGAAAATTTGAAATGTAAAATACCGTGTGGAGTGTAAATTACATCTCACATTATTTATGCTGTAAATATTGAACAAATTAATACTTTTTTGTTTTCTGTTTGATGTTGTTTATTGTTGCACACATCTTAAAGTTTATTAATAGATTGATATTTTATTTCAATATTTTTTTCCATAGTAATTGGATCTTTATTGAAATGAATTCAGAACACTCATTAGAAGAAAAGAAACCTGGAGTACAAAATACATCTCATGCGCCTACTGGAGGGTTAATTATTCTACATATGAGTACATAATAACGACCACTTTAATTCCGTTAGAAATTTGTCAACGAGCAATCTCAACTCATTGTCAGATAAACGAAAGAGAGACATAACAGACCCTAATGACGAGTAATTATTCACCTTGTATAAGTGTCACAACACCAAAATATATCCTACTACGAGAAGAATATATTACCTATACGAATTCAACATGTATTGACTTTTTACACAAAATTTCCCGTTTATTTTGTGTAAAATTTATGTAACGTTAGTTTATATTATAAATTTTTTCGGTAAAATGTGTATATATATGTACTTCCCGCTTTTTCTTTACATATTTCAAATGTGTATTAAGAAAATTTTAATAATTCTGTGTATCTTCCTAACAAAGCATAACTAAACTATAGATATAAATTGAAATATTAATAAAACTATTTTATTATTTTGTCAACTGTTTATTTATTCTTGTATATAAAGAATATATAAAAAATAAATAAAGAATATATAAAGAATATAAAATAATTTTACAAAATTAATTTATAAATCATTTATAAATTATATTTTTATAAAAAGATATAGATAATATTATAAATAATATAAATTAAAAATTATTGATATATATATAAATTAATATTAATTAATAAAAATTATTACAATTTGCTTTTTAATTAAGAAAGCGGAATTATACTATGTTAATATTTATGACGTAAGAAAGATAATTCTCTTTGACAAACACATTAACGAGACATAAAAGTTGACAGTAAGATAATAATTGAAAGATATAAAAATGTGTGTTAAATACGGAATGCATAAAGAGATTTATCGGTTTGTGATTCGCACAGATCAAAATTTATACATATATATATATGAATATCTGTTAACACATGTAACACACACACACACACACACCAGTAATGTTTTGTATAATTAATTAAAAATTAAAATTTAACGAAATTGGTATCCTTATATCGATAATTCTTATTGGTAAACCATTTTTTAAATCTATTTATATATATATATTTAATGTGTCTCATAAATTAGATTTGTAAATTAAATCGATAAAATAAAAATTTATAATAAACTAAAAAAAAATTGTAGAAAATTGCAACAGTAAATCTTTTATTTCAAGTGTGCAAAACTTTTTAAAACGATTAGTTTAATTTCTTACGCGTCAAACATTTTAAATAGAATCGTGTAAAGTATAAGATTGAGAAAAGGGCGGAAGAAATATTACGGGAAGATCAATTCGGGTTTAGACGAAATAGGGGAACGCGCGAAGCCTAGCTTTTTACGAGTAGCAATAGAGAAAATAATAGAAAAAGAACCCGTACATAGGTTTTGTAAATTTAGAAGAAATCGACAACGTAAAATGGAAAAAGATGTTCGAAATACTTAAAAATGTTGAGATGAAATATATCCAATATTACGTCATTTATTGGTCAACATGATGTCAAAATGATGTCGTTTTGACTGGAATGTGTTACTTGAATGGGGATAGAAAAGAGTGACACGCGCAATTTGTATAAAGAATAAATCATTTTTATAATTTTTGGATGTATATTACAATGTTACTACATAAGTTAGGTACTGGGATATATATTTATATTTGTTCAGATTAACATAAGTATAGTGAAACGAAACTCGCGAGCATAACAGATGTCAAATGTCAGATGATCAAGCTCCGTGCATTGCTACTTCGATGGACTGACCGTCTTGTGACGTTTTTTGACGAAAAATATATCAGTTGAAAATTTTTCCGTTTTTTAATTATGTGAAATTTGTCAATTTAATGGTCTATCCAGACAAACTTGCATAAGTACATAAGCATATGCACATACGTTATAAGAAAATGGATTGGTCCATTTCCTTATGCACATATATGAACCAATCAATTATCTTATGCTTATATTTATGCACTGTGTAAGTTTGTCTGGATAGAGCAATCTCAACTCACGTAAACGAAAGAGAGACATACCAGACGCTAATAACGAGTAATTATTCACCTTGCATAAGTGACACAACACAAAAATATATTCTACTTTATGCAATTAAATGATTTCACGGATGTCTCTATAACGCAGTGATTCTTGCAGCTTTAAAGGCCCCTTACCTCTTTCTTTTCCGCCGGATGACGTAATCAGGTAAGCATGAAAAAAATTCTGTTCTCTCAATATCTGAATGAAATAGGTCATAGTCATAAAAAGGGCAATCGGACCAAATGTAATTACATAGTATTATCTGAGCGATACGATGTTCGATACGCTTCCATTGGTTGATATATGGATTCAGCCTCTTTTTTTTGTTTCGGAGGAAGAAGGGAAATGACTCGCGCATTCAACCGGAGGCCGGCCACTCGGGATATGTGGGGCTTGCACCCACTAAAACCCCTCTCTTTAAACACCGCTCTAGGTGGAGGTGAACTCGTCGAACTCGGTTCCTCGGTAAAAATTACCGTTTGAAACAGTTAGAAACAGATAGATTTTCTGACGGTATGTGACGGAATCCTATCCGCTGTAACTGAAAAGAAAATTCTAGCCCTATCCGTTTCTGTAAGCAGCACTATTGTATCTGCAAATACAGACAGAAAATGTAACGACGTATAACTGTATCTAATGGAAATCTATCGGTATACAGCATCTATGACCTTTTGCAATAGAAAAACTTGTCTGTTTCTGTCCGCATTCTGTACGCATCAGATGCTGACGGTATCTATCCGTAATTGCGCATACCGCATCCATCTGCATCTGTACGCAATGTCGACCTATAGAAATTTGTCTGCAACTACGGATACGAATCCTGACTGTTTCTGTCCGCATTCTGTACGCATCAGATGCTGACGGTATCTATCCGTAATTGCGGATACCGCATCCATCTGCATCTGTATGCAATGCCAACCTATAGGAATCTGTCTGTAACTACGGATACGATTCCTGCCTGTTTCAGATAGGAGTTGAATTTTTTCTTCAACGTTGCTGTTAGAGCGAACAGGATTTCGTTAGATATTACCAGCCTTTCCTACCTTTCCTACCTTTCCTACCGTCTTTGCGTACACCAGGCTTATAGAATCTGCAACACTTTTCATCTGTTTCTATCCGTAATTGCAGGGAAAGAAACGCATAGTAAAACAGTCAGAAACGGATAGAATGCACGTTCTATCCGTTTCTAACGGTAATTTTTACCAGGGGACGCTTTACCACAAGACCACACTGCCACCCTGACCTAGTTAGGTCAAATCAGAGAGAAATAAACATTACCTCCATACGAGGAACTGTAGGCAACATCTAAACAAGCAAAATGACAAAGAAGGGCTGTTGATGGGTAAGTAATTATTCGCTTTGCTTCTAACATTATGCATATTATTCTACACAGGGTTATATTTCTTCTCCCCACAATAACAATAAATTTAAGAAATTCACTAGGTACATGAAAACCTTAAACAATAATTATTATAATACAAAAATACGATTATGCATTAATAAAATGCAATGTCTATTTACATTTTAGAATAACAACTTGTCTTTATAGTTTTATGATTATGCATAACGGTAACTTTTCAAACACTGCCTAATTTATTCTTGTTCAACTCTTTAGTCATAGGTATGAAAATTTGAAATGTAAAATACCGCGTAGGGTTTAAATTACCCCCCACATTATTCATGCTGTAAATATTAAGCCAATTAATATTTTCTGTTTTCTCCTTGATATTGTTTATTGTTGCACACATATCGTGAAGTATCTTAACAGGTTAATATTTTAATTTTAATATTTTTTCTACACAGTAATTGGATCTGTATTGAAATGAATCCAGAACACTTATTAGAAGAAAAGAAACCTAAAGTGTAAAATACATCCGACGCGCCTACTGGAAAGTTAATTATTCTACATATGAGTACATAATAACGACCACTTTAATCCGATAGAAATTTGTCAACGAGCAATCTCAATAACTCACGTAAACGAAAGAGAGACATAACAGACGCTAATGACGAGTAATTATAATTATTCACCTTGCATAAGTGACACAACACAAAAATATACACTACGAGAAGAATATATTACAAATTCAATAAGTATTGACTTTTTACACAAAATTTTCCGTTTGTTTTGTGTAAAATTTATGTAACGTCAGTTTATATTATAAATTTTTTCGGTAAAATGTATTTATTATGTACTTCTCGCTTTTTCTTTTCATATTTCAAATATGTATTAAGCAAATTTTATTAATAATTATGTGCATTTCCACCATGATTCTGCGTATTTTCCTACCAAAGTATAATTAAACACTATAGATATAAATTTAAATATTAATTATACAATTTTCTTATTTAAATTTGTGCAGCGTTTATAAATATTTTTGTATATAAAGAATATAAAATAATTCTGGTACAAAGTACTAATTCATGAATTATTTATAAATTATATTTTTATAAAAATATATAATAATTTAAATAATACCAATTAAAATTTACATTAATATTAATTAATAAAAATTATTAAAATTTTCTTTTTAATTAAAAAAGCGGAATTATACTGTAGATGTTAATTGAATTTAATTCTATTTTTTATCTTTTCGGCTCCTCGAAGCATTTATACATATAGATATGTATATATATTATTGATTTTATTGTTACGTATTTGTACATTTTTCTACTGAAATTTTGTGCCTGATAAATCTCACACTTTTTATTTGCTACGTAAATTTTTAGAGAGTCCTATGTCAGATGTATTAATTGCAAATTCGTATCAATCAGCACAGCCTTTGATGTCAATCATCTTTTTTTTTTACTATTATGTTACTATCATTTCTATCGTTAGACTGTTTTGCGTTCGTTGCAGTCAACTGATTTGAATTTTTATCATGCATACGATTTTCAGACTGCCGTTCCAAAATATCCATAGCGTAAGTAACTCTGTTATTTGTTATGGCTTCCTTTAATTCCTTTCCATATTGAATTTCTGTAATATAGTTTTATTATATGATTGTCTAGTATTAATTTCTAGCATTTTCAGAATTTTCGACGTGTAGATTGAAACTATATAGCATGGATATGTTCCAAAATCACATAAATATTAGAATATATAACATTAACGTAAATTTACTTCTTGCGTGTCGTGCGTTATTGTCTTCTCTTTGTCTCTTGATCTCTTTTTTTCGTTCTTCGGCTAAATATCGCGCAAACGCGGCATCGGTCGCTTCATCTCTCGCTTTACGTTCAGCTTTCTGTTTCGCCTTCAATAAGATTTAGAACGTTTTTATATGAATTTCTAACACATTATCCATAATGCGAGCAAATCGTGGTAAATATTTGAATAATTTGACTCAAGCTTTACTATTTCTTGGAAGGATTCAGCACATTGCTTTCTTGATATTTTGACCGATTGTTTCGTCCACTTGCTCCTCTGTTCTTCCCGATACAATTCGTCATCGATTTCCTGCTTCTTTCTTTCTTTGCGCACGTTAGTCAGCAGTTCTCTGGCTACATTATCTATCGCCGTTTCCCTCGCTGCACGAAGTTCTGTCTACACAACGAAAAACGCAAACACTGAAAACTTTTTCTTATAAATTTACCAGTTCGATCTTACGTATGCTCAGAAGAAACCCAATTTTACCTTCACATCGAGTTCTTTCTCCTGTCGAGCTTCCTTCTCCGCGATTATGCGAGCAATCCTCTCGTCTTCGTCCTTCAACGCTTCCTTATATTTCCTTTCCCACGCTTTCTTAGCCGCCAAAGATGCGGCCATCTCCGCTCTCAAAAGAATCGCGTCGTTCTCCTTCCTCTTCCTCATCTTTGCATCTTCTTCCTGAGTCTTCCGTATCGCTCGTTCCATCATCTTACGATCCTGCTCTTTCTCCTCGATTCTTCTTTGTTGAACTCGTCGACGATCGTCCGCCAATTGATTCTGCAGATCATCACGCGAGCTCCGCTTCTTTCTTTCATCTTCGGCTTGTTGCAGCTTCTCAACGGTTTTGTCGTGCCAGAGCCTCGATAGTTCCGCTTGACTCGCTTCCAGACGAACTTTCTCCTCTATTAGGCGCGATCGAGCTTCACTCAGGACACAACTCGGTGGTGATCGCGCGGAAAATTTTACTCGATCTAATTTTAGCGCGTGTTTTACTTTTTCATCTATGATTCATAAAGAAATTCGGTTTTGTATATATCCGCTAGGATAAAAGTCTCCGTGAAGCGCAATGTAATACGAGAAAAAAGAATATGATATAATTGTATTTTTTCGCAGATGAACATTGTAATTCTCGATGAGGTCGCGGAGTACAATTCGTAAATCTTTACTTTTACGCCGCGACAATTCGGCAGCCAGTCTATCCGCCAATTCAATTTCTGCTTGTTTCGCTTCATCAGCTGCTCGGGCACGTGATAATTCCTCCGCCAAAACGGCTTCTCGTTGCTCGGCCTGCGAACGACGTCGTGCGATTTTGTTGTCGCATCGCTCTACCATCGATGCTCGTCTCGCCTCCAATGCAGCTTCCTTCTCGTCCTTTATCCTTCTGTCATCCTCTTCCGTCTTTATGTCTATCAAGTACCATCCTCTGCGAATTTTCACCATCTTTACGTTACGCTACGATGCCTATACGATGTGATTTTTAAGTTGCAAGATCGTCGACTGGATGCAAAATATGCCTCTTGAAGTTTATAGTTATCTTGTTTTCTAATTGAAGACTTATTGCATGTGTATTTTATACAACTAGACATCACAGACGCGCGCTTCGCGCGCGCTATTTAGCTTTAATATTACACACAACTGTCAAAATATGCTATAAGCCGCTCACGAAGTTAACGCAGCAACAGAATCAATCAGCATCGCGGAAAAGAGCCAACAAAGCAATTCGAGATTTTCGAGAAGACTTCGAGAGATGTGAGTATCGATTTAACATGCCTTTTTCTTAAGAAAGGAGATTCCATATTTCAAATAAATATACGATTAATTCGTTTTAGGGCCGATATCACAGTCTCCGATTAACGTGATTTTCCGATTAAACTCACTTTGCGTCTCTTTCTAGAGGAACAGTTAGAAAGAGATGCAGATGAGTGAGTTTAATCGGAGGATCACGTTAATCGGAGTAGACTGTGATTATATTTTGCGCGACAATTATAGTTGACGAAAACTGCGAAAGTAACAAATATAGCTTTGAACACTTATAGCTGTCGCAATTCTTTCTGCATGGAACAGCCATTTAAACGCAATTCGCGTTCGAATCGGAGCTATCGGAAGTAACTATTCTAGTATGTAGAAAAACATTCCTAACATTGAATGTAACTGAAGTATATTCTGTCTAACTTAAAATATTTATTTTCGTTAAAAATTTATTTTATCGTCGATCTATTCTATGTTATCATCAGATAGAATCTCTCTTGTTATCATTAGTCCATTGATACTTCGGCAATGACAGTCAGATGGCGCTAGTCAAATCAATCGCAATCACGCAATCATTGGCCGCGTTCAGCAGACACAACTGTTGAGTTCGTCTTATCAACACTTTGCGTTGATTGGTTGGTTCTAAAAGTAAGAGCCAATCACGTTCGACTGCTACTGAGCGGGTCTGCTGAACGCGCCCATTCACAAAAGGCTAGGATACCGGAATCGTGCTTCATCAAGCTACGGCAGCGGTGGACGCCGAGTTTTGTGTGTGTTTTCGGTCATTATTAATAAACCGTCACCACGTCTTTCCAATTTGCGCCTTTTGGGTACGTATGTCACTTACCTAAGCTGCAGAAATGTCCTGATTTCACGCACGTGCTGAAAATACTCGGATATTCACGTAGGAGTGGCGCGCGCGCGTAACTTAGGTTATCCGGAAGCGTCATATTGATTTTTGTTCTGCTACGTTTTTACGAATTCTACGGATATTATTATTTTAGACAAATAAATGCTAGGAGGTTCAGAAAATAGAAATTTTATTATGTTTTTGGGATAAAAAAAGAAGAAACCATATTTTACTATTCTCTGAATTAAGATTTGTTTAAAATTATGCGTACAAAACCATGTACGATATGTAATACAACATATGAGTGTAAAATTATTGTTAATATTCTTTTCTTGCAGAAATAACATGGTACGTGGTCGCGGAGGAATGATCAGAGGGGGTCGAGGGGGTATGGGACGTGGAATGGGTTTTCCACGAAAGCAATTTCTACCCCGACACCCATTTGACTACACGCTATGCGAGGCGGCTTTCCCACGTGTTAAACCTGCTCCGGATGAATCTGATTTTCAGTCAGCTCTCGTGAAGAAAAATACTGATATGTGTCCAACGCCGAAGGAGCAGAGTTCCATCTTAAACCTTGTAACTAAACTGCAGGGTGTCCTTGATAATCTGATTGTTGCGCCAGGAACCTTTGAGGCTTGCGTAAGTGTACATGCTTCTATTGTATAATTGCAAGCTAAATTTTTATTTCTTAATATCTCTTGTATCATACATTATGCGTATTATTTGCTTTTACATGTAGCAATTGGAAGAAGTAAGACAAGTCGGCAGTTTTAAGAAAGGTACGATGATTAAGGGCCACAACGTTGCTGACATCGTCGTTATCCTCAAAACTTTGCCGACGAAAACGGCAGTGGAAGCACTCGGGAACAAAGTCAATAATGACCTGAAGTCTGTGAACCCAAAGGAGATCTTCAGAGTTATGCAGACGGAGCGCGGATTTGATATTGCTAACAATGAAGCCACTGTACGTGTATTAATAACTACATTACACCAAAATCTACGCAAGCTGGAATCGGAGCAACACTTGGATGTCAAAATTTGTCAAGGTAATTCTCGCGCTTTTACAGCCAACAGATTTTAGTAATTGTTACTGAAAATATGTGATTACTTGTAGGCCACCTTGCCGCTATCAGACATTCTCGTTGGTTCGAGGAGAACGCTCATCATTCTAGCATTAAGGTTTTAATTCGTCTACTTCGTGATCTTAGAAGCAAATTTGAAGGCTTGGAACCATTATCCCCGTGGATGCTAGATCTATTGGCACATAATGCCATAATGAACAATCCCAGCAGGCAAGCGTTACCGATAAACCAAGCGTACAAGAGAGTGCTGCAGTTGCTCGCTTCCGGACTGTTTCTCCCAGGTTCAGCAGGTACTAATAGCTTGTTTTTAGAATTGAAGGTCTTTATCATTACCATTGGGATAGTTATCACTAGGAATCACATGACGTCAAGAATAAAAAAAAACGTATGCTAATAACATGCACAATTGCGTGATCGATGAATTGCAGGAATTATAATCACGTTCTACAATTCCAAATAATTGACGTAGATATCTTAATCATATGATTTTTTAATAGTTACTATGAAGTATAATGACATGTTTTAGGTATCTCCGACCCGTGCGAGGGTGGAAATATACGCGTGCATACAGCATTGACACTCGAACAACAGGATCTCGTATGTCTCACTGCCCAAACACTGCTGCGCGTACTGGCTCATGGTGGCTATAGACCATTGCTGGAAGGCTCCAACAAACTTGCAGTAGAGATGAGCGTGTGGGCAGGAGGCGTAGTGGCGAGCCCGTTAGATAAGGCGTATGAGCCACCCACGGAGCAAGAGCAGCAGGAAGACATGGACGAAAGCAACGAGGAGATGATCACGGAAAGTGTTTAGAATCTTGAGTTAATGTAGGAACGTTTTGTCTGAGTCCCTCCTTTTGTACGTGATGCTCCTATTTTCTCGACGACGTTTCTCAAAAAACGTATTGTATTTATAACATATTTGCACACATACATTTCAATGACAATTGAATTCCATTGACAAAATTATACTTTTAAGTTGATATTCGTATCATGGGCAATTCGACGATGAAAACGCGTTTCACGAAATGTGAGATTTGACATAAAATAAAGTATAGATTAATGTGCGCTGTATTCGATTAAATAACTTATTTTACTTCTACGTTTCTTTCGCACGTATAGCACTTTAAGCATCTACACTTTCAACAACGATTGTATAAATGCCAGGAAGAGATTTGATCTCTGAAGATTAGTCTTATGTAAATTTTTTTTATCGAAAAATGTTTCTGATTTCCTTAAACATTTGGTTAATAACTGTATTGCGACATGTAAATATGTTGGGAGACCAGTTTCTTTATATTTCGAATATTCCGTTTCACGTTCATTGATGGTGTATCCCATGGTGTCAAGCACACATATGAAACGTGCTTATATATCGTATGCACTTGCAATTTGGCAGTGATATCCGTGTAACGAAATGTACGGTAGAAAACATTAGTCCTCACTTGGAACCCCCCTAGTGTAGGCAAGGATCGTTTTCTGGGGTTCTGGCGACCCGCGCGCAATTAACCATACGGGAACTGGTGCCCGGCCGAACCGGCACCTTGAAGAGCTTGCCCTGCGGCATGCACACGCAGACCTTGTACTGCTCGTGACTGGTGGTTGGGCTCTGCAGGAACATCGGCGCTACCGGGATATCCTCCACGTCGATGGAGACGCCGTCCTTGGCATCGAGCACGATGCTGCCGTTCACGCTCTTCAAGAAGATATCGAGATCGGCGCTCCACGCGATGTCCTTGCTCTCCATGCGCACGCCTTCCGCGCCGTGCAACGAGACCTCATTGTCGGACTTGATTGCCAAGCTTTCGTTGACCGGCGACGTAATCCGATGGGTCTCCGCGATCCTCACGTCGATCGTCTTGACGCCGCTCGGCAGACCGAAGTTCGGGAAGTCCGTGGTGAAATAGGTCGCGCCGGTACGCGGATCCTTCACCTCGAACGATTCCACTTGCGACATAGTGGTACCGTTCGGTAGAACGCCCAGCTTCGAGTGCGGATGCGCTTCGTGGGCGCGTCCGTGACTCTTTACATCGACGTGCACCCCAGCCTCGTCGCCGGATATTTCCATTGGCTCGTCACCGTAACTCTGGCAGATGCCCGACTGCAGGGATATCTTCAGGAAATGCAAAAAAACGTGATATCAATACTTACAAAGAGATATTTTTTATTATTTTAGTCTTTTTTATATTCTTGTCTACGTATGTATATGTTATCCTTCTTAAATATCAAATGTACAAATATGTATATCTAGCATATCTACCTTGTCCAAATCTGTTCTTCCATAGAACTTGACAAGATTTTCGTCTGGGATTACTTCCATAGCTTCCATTCCCTGACTTATACGTAAAACAGCGATGACGGTAATATTTAGGAAAAGATTGCAGAGGCCGATTATCGCTAGGACCAAAGTCAACGTCCAGAGGCAGTAACGCCTCTTCGTGGATTTTTGGCCCATCGATCTCATGCCGTACGAGGAAGCGATTGTCCTGTTAACATCGCCCGAAGATTAATCATCCGAAATTAACTTGATACAACTTGCATTGAACCGATAATTTTGACTAATTGAAATTAATTACTTTTTAATTAATTCCGATTAGTATTTATTTCCATCTTCTATTTAATTTCTTTCTATAAATAATAACATTAATTATACATTGTGATAATATAAAGCGGAACAAAGTCATACATTGGTAGTAAAGCAAAAACGGGTATAATCGAGTAAAATATTCTCTCTTTCTAAAAAAATAATAATTTGACTTATTTTACTATAAATATCTTTCTTTAGATATACTTGCATAGGAGCTATTATTAACAATCTAATGCGATTGCTTTCTCATTCACCTCGCATGCATGCTGCCGCAACTATTTTGGCGAATGATGCTCTTAATCAGGGGCCCGTCGCTATTGGACAGATTATCATCAGCCTTCGAAATCGATGGCGAACCGGTATCATTTCCACATACATCTAGAAGAGCCGACATCGAACGTTCTTCCGTCTACCTGCCGAAAATTAAAAATCAGGTTGTTATAAGAGTTGTATAGAAAAATCAGATGACTAGATAAATTATATATATGAAATATAAAAATGGAATTATATAATAAAAATATATCTTTTATTTTGCTAATTAAAGAAAAAGATTAGTTTGTTATTAATATATAAATTATAAATCAAGATTTCTGTTCACGTTCTTTTGTTGGTTTTAGAAGGAAGGTATATAACATCTTATATCATGTTAAAATAATTAAAATGATATATTCGTGATAATATTTGGTTTTATCGACTTATATCGCTACAAATTACAATGCATCAACAAAGGCACCAATGTATATGGTCACACCGCATGTATACCTCGTGGCTTCGACATCGCGATAGTCTTTATTAAAGCCGTAGAACCAGTTTTGCGTTTTGCTACCAAAAATAACACTCTTATCCGAGGAGGAATCGTCCTTCGCACTCAACGGCGAGCTGCTCTTCCACGCCGAATGCCCCGATCTGCCCTGGCCGCGAGACGCGTGCCGCGGCCGGTCGCTTCGCGTGCGGTTTCCTTACCTCGGCTGGGACCAGCAGCGGGAGGCGGCCGCCTTTTCAGATAAACGAAAATAGACGACCGCGTTACGTTCCGGACTTTCGCGGATTCTCCGACGACCGGGAGCGATGGAAGTAGGTGAAGATACACCGGTCGGCGCTTGCGCGTCCAGGGATCAATGCCGAGTGTCCTCAGGAATTCTACCTATACTCGCGCGCATTCGCCTTGGGTGAGTTTGTGCATTCGCGCTTCTTTTTGACAACGAGGGAAATAGAGCGAGATCGAAAGTCGCAGGCGAACATAAGAGTCCACGGGACGAAGATTAGCTTCAATTTCCTTATACTTTTACATGTACATTGTTCAATCATATGCCGCTAAAGGTCGGGTTTTCAGTGGAAGCTCGCACTAGGAATAAACAAATTGTTGCGTCGTATAAAAAAGGGAATGTATTTGATACTTAAAATGGATACATTTAAATTAAATGAGTATAACGATATGTTAAAAGTATTCCGGCCACGCGGTTCTCTCTATCCAGGGGATGTAATAGTAGACTCGGGTGTACACGCCAGGTATGATACTACCGCAAAGTCGTCCAAGACTGGTGACCCCGATTATGGTGTACATGCAATCATGGACCGTGTTAAAGACGGCAAGTGGTCCTCCACTGTCACCCTTGAACAGCAACGAGTATATTCTTATTAATTCGCATCTGCTTACAAATATTCTGTTTATAAAAATGATTTAACGTTTTTTTCCCAGTTGAAGCTAACCAAGTCTTTGGTCCCTTCCAGCTATAGAAATGAAATTGGAAGAAAGCAATCGTAAAGCTGCGCATCATCAGATTTAACTTTAAAACGATTTTAAAAGGCTCGCGTTAAAATAAAACTTTCATTGAGACTTGAGAGGGACGAGGACTTACTTGGCAAGTATCTTTCCCGACTTCTCCCGCGCATATTTGCCATTCATTGACAATCCCTTGTACGAGCTCTGTGGAAGTGCCGCCGTCGAAGAAACTCGCGTTGCAAGATTGATGAGGGACCAAATTGAGTGTCACCTTCAATAGATTTTCCGAGCCCCTGTCATCAGCTGAATTAAGCAACATGCTCTTATTAATTTTACTCATACGTATGCATATATGTAAAAATAAAATATAATTATATATACAAGATTTATGTCCAATTTCTATCAATGCAGATTAATTTTAATTTCGGTTAACATATTTTATTACCTTCTTTTAGTTCTAAGAATTAGAAAAAAGTAAAAAGTAAGTTGAATTGAGGTTCAAGTTAATCTCCATTGGTAGGAATCGACATTATAGTTAGTATTTAATTTTAGCAACTCGGTTTTAGTAATTTCAAAGATTTCTCTCTTTATAATCTTACACCAGTCGACTAGGCCCCATCCGGTGGCGACTGCCTTGTCATTTTGACCCTCGTCAGGCCAATCAACCGGAAGACACGCCGGTCTAACAAACGCGTTGTAGGTAGCTTCTTTCTCCAGGCGGAGTATAGCTATGTCATGATATTGCGATGGCCGTTTGTAGTCAGGATGCCTTATCCTTTCCTGGATTCCGATAGTCTGCGGCATCGCGGTGTCGTTCGTCTGCGCGAGATTCAGATCGCCGAGTCGTACCCACCTCGCGTTTCCCCTTTTTGAGGCAAACGAAATTTATTATAATTATTATTTATTAAGATAGCCGAAGTGCGTTTATGGTCAATTACGGGCAAAAAAAGTGACTTTCTAATTTCCAACAATGATAGTGTAAACTCGAGAAGAATTTGAATGGAGATTTTGATAGTCAATTGCAGCTTTTTAACGTTAAATATTTTGAAGGCAATAGTTAAAATTAAGTATTTCAAAGTATAGGCTGAAACTTAAGAGAACAATAATCTTAAGTATTTCAATTTTTTTCAGTATTTTATTTAATTTCACTTCGAGGGTTTATATAGTTTCTCTTCATCTCAAATTAAGTTGCTCGTAAAAGAACCTTGACATAGTTCGGAAAAAAGATAGATTCTAAATCGATCAAAATTTATAGTTAAAAAAAGGAACTGTAGTTATAATGACAAGAAAGTCGTCGTTTTTTACTTTAGAAGATAAAAGCAATCTTGGTCACGTTTTTCATAAATTTTTCGAGTGTTGGATAGAACGGTGAGAGAAGGCGGACCCGCCAAAATTTACCAGTCCGCTGTCCAAGTGCAGTGGGCCGCTGTCAGGACGATCTTGGAGGAAATTAAGCTACCGCCGCAAAGCCACAAGGTCTCAACATCGGGACGATCAAAACCGACGGCCGCCATGTGCGGAAATTCTTTCGCCTCGGCTTTCTTGCCGCCGACGATCAGTTTGCGCGTTGTCAGGGCACATAGCGACGTATTGATGGGCTTCCGGTTTAATGTCGGAGTAGGTGGTACCGTGAAACCATAGACAGCCTCTGCGTTTTCCGCGCATTCTGAGAAGAAATAAATATTACGAGTTAAATAAAGCTTTTTAATTGAATCCATACCCACATTGATCCTAGTTCTTTTTATTTAATAAACATTTCTTATCTTGCTCTTCAAGATCTCATTAAGTCGATTTTAATTTCATAGAAATGCTTACGCGTGAGACCGTTATTTTTTTTTTACTGCATTTTCTACTCAAATTTAACCAGAATGTCTATATTGCCAATTTAGTATTAATAAAGCTGATTACACATTGCTAGAAAATTTAGTTGTGTGCGTCATTTAAGAGATGCATTTACGTATTACGAGTTACGAGATACGTTCGTAAAGAGATCTCACGAGATACATATATTAAGTGGGCCAAGTTGCACGTTAGTTTTGATAAATGTTGAAGTTACTTCAGTGTTTTTTTATCTTTTATTAGAGAATAGCTTGGAAAAGAATTTTTACTTACTTGCTCGCGCTACAGCTCCCCTTGATCCATCCAATTTCAATGTATTATTTGTTCGCGTGGGACTCTGTGATGGTGGCGCCGGCCTCGGCGTCGGCGTCGGCGTCGGCGTCGGCCGGATGCCTACACCGTTTGTTGTTGGACAACATACTATCGGGTCGAAGCCTAAAAATCCGCAGGACTCACTAGGCGTTTTGCCGGCCAGCAATTCGTCATAAACTTTCGGGCAATCTTGTAGAAGCTTGCACACACCCGAGGAGTTGTCGACCACGCATGACTCTGAAAATTATAAAAACGCATTAATGTATTATAAGTTTTTGCTAAAAATAAAATTAAAGATTATTACTTAAAGATATTTAAAAAAGAAAAAAGAAAACTGATATACAGGATGCTTAAAAAAACGTTAAATGGAAGTAATTTTTTTAGAGAGACACAACTGATAACACAAGATGTCATAGTAACAGATGTATTTTTTGTCTTTAAAGGTCTCCCATCTTGGTCACTGTCATTATTGTTAATACATTCTTGGAATTTTGTCCAGGTGTTTTCCAGAGCCCTGAGGCACATTTCTTTGGATACTGTTGCAATATCACATTTGCAATTTTCTGTCGGAAATTATTGTGCACATTGCAATTGGTGAACAAGTGGGGACTCGTTAAAAATACACTTGTTATTATATGATATCTTGTGTTATCAATTCTGTTTTTCTAAAAAAGTTACTTCCATATAAGTGTCAATTTTGTTAGAGCACCGTGTATAAGTAAACTATCTGAATTGCTGAAGAGGTACGAAATTGATTTGGCCTTTCAATTTTGTCAACAAGGTTATTGATACGCATTTAAATGTTATGACGAAATTAAAAAATGCAGACTTCTTTTTCAGTGACAGAGATATTCCTACAAATCTTATTTAATTATCATTAAATCATTATCTCGAATATTAATTTCCATTACGGGATACATAAACACAAAATAAACCCAAAAATAATTGTTAATGCTCAAGACGTCATTGTTAAGCAATTCTTCTATGTATCAAAATTAAAAGTAATTTATGATTATAATATTGTATTATAAGTAATCGTTTATAATTAGAGAATTGTATTTATAATCAAATAAATCTATAATTAGAGTTCTTTCAGTACATAGCACGTGAATTTCGAGACTTTTGGATCTTTCCATTCATCGAAGTCGAAGAACACGGTCGCGACCCGTTCTAAACAAGAATTCGCGTATTTTTAGCGAGGAGAACTGATACTCACCTCCAACGTGCTTTCCGTGTGTCAGCGACAGGATCGACACCAACACCAACAGTACTAACGATGAGGCGATCGGCAGGCTCGCAGGCATCCTTGATCAGCCTTGGGTCACGCGGTTCGCTCGTCTGATTCCGACGACTCGTTCGCGATGGAAGATATACCTCGTCTTATAACACATCCATTCGTTCCACAAACGTTTCTTGTTTTTCCTGATCCCCACTCGGGTCGCGCGTCCGTTCCTCGCCATGGTGATGACGAACCACGAGGTCATTCTCGTCGTGCACTTCACGATAAATCAGCCGATCGTATACGCGATTCCATTCCCGTCTTCGAGGAAGATCTTGCGTTCGGCAAAACGCTCTTAACGACGGATGATTAAGAGGCAATCAGTTGTCGCGTGCCGCCAGCGATCTGTTATAGGAACTGAAATCTCTGTAATTCCCTGTGTGATTTCGATCGAAATCGCTGTAATTCCGGTAGTTTCGATTTTTAATGTGCGAATCTTCCACGCAAATTATCGTCACGAAGAACGATAATAAAATGTTAGTACCTCTGCCTACGTCGCTTCGAAACTTGAATTTAACGGGATTATAAATCGGATTCTTCGGATCGAAGATCATAAATAAATCTCGCAATGTGTGTGATTCTGCATGTGTATTGAATGGGGATAAGTGCGTATTCGCATGTCTTTTACAAAAGTCGCTCCTTATTTGAACGATATATTGAGTCGCATTTGCAAAAGGATACCTATACTTTTCTTTAAATAATTATGTATAAGGAACCTATACATATACAGCCTTTTCTTTCTCTCTCTTTTTTTATTCCATATAATATTCCATGCATGTATTGCATATTCACGCATCATTTTGCTTTTTATGCTGTTAAGATAAAATCGAAAGTTATGTAAATATGTAATAAAAACGAGGAAAATAGAAGAAACTATTTTACTTCTTGCTAATATAATGCACAAAGTAGGTCAATATTAAAATCTAAGAATTTATGTGTTAGTTATTATATCTCTTACTATGTTATTTTTACCATGTTATCAATGGGAGAAACACGTTAACTTTTTCAAAGAAATTTTGATGCAAAGTACAAAAACAACAGAACAGTCTGATTTATCTTACAAACAGTAGAAGTGAAACAATTCAGTCGTAATGTAAAAGTAGGTGCAGATTTTTTTTGGAAATTTTCACGATTGACGTTCCCAGAGCTCTGCAGATCTTATTACGATTTACGATTAATAATTTGTTTCATTTCCCACATCGTACATGAGTTGCACTTTATCGAGCTATTAGAAATCTAATGATGATTACACGTTTTTCGATACGTCAGACGTCGAACTTGAACTTAATACATGGAACAAATCAGATTCGATCCATCCCGATCGACATCACGGCGCTGCCAAAGGCCCGATGGATTTGATAAGACCAGTTTCATTACGAGCGAACCACGTGTACACATCCAGGGATGTAGCATTTGTCTGAGTGTTATCTGTAAGAAGTTAATATGATACAAGTATTAACAGTGTAGTAACAGTAGTTAATTATTCTGCGCTTAAAATAAATTAATGGTTTGCGTAGAAACCACATGCATGTATACGAGAGAGAAATATTATTATGAATGAATCAAAATGTCAAATGTGCAAAATTTATATTCCACGCGTTCCAGGAGGATGTGTAATAATATAAAGAGGATGTGTATTAAATACTTAAATACCTCGAGCTTGAGTAATAATAATAAGATGGTTTCTGAATTAATTAAATGGGATTTGTAAGAGCGCGCACTCTGGCTAATTTAAAGTCGACTTTTCTTGGTAATGTTTCTGCAACTCGCGTCTCAAGAAGATGCATGAACAAGAAAGCTTTATAATTCTTGCTCATCTTAATTTTATAAAAAATTAATTAAAGACTTACTAAAACAAATAAAATCTCGAAGATTGAATAGTTACTACAAATAATAATCTATTTACGGATGTGACAAGAAAAATTGTTTCCGAATTCATATATTTATGTATTAATATAAATTTCGTCAAATCTAAAATATATATATATATATATATATATATATATATATATTAAGTTAACGTTTCGTTTAATCGACGAATGAAAAGAAGATTTTTATCTGCAGCATGAGTAATAATATGCGGTATAATAACGTAATACAATTTTCCTGTTAAATAGCTAAGGTACAGTACCTAATTACTGGAAACAGACGTAGATATTTTGTGAAAGACGCATGAGGAAGAATTCAGCGGATACGTCATTGCTTGTAGTTCCGGTAATACCATTAATGACATCTCGACTCACGGATCGCCAATCGTTGATAAACGACCTCATCGTCGCGCAACTCGCATGCACTTCGTTACGCATTATCCGCCGTACTTAAGGCGAGAATTCGCTATTAAGGCCTTTGTTCGAAGACGGTGTCGATACGCCGCGTATTGGATTCGCAATATGCCGAGAGAGCTTGCGATCGCGTTATTCGTCGCAATCTTGCTCAGGAATTCCGCGGCGCGAAAAAGTGAAGAAAGTTAGTGGTATAGCCTTCGTTATACTCGCGATCGGATTCCAAAAAATTTATTTTGAACGCTCATAAATCACGATCCCAATGTATCCTAATTCTTTGTCAAATCAATTTTTTACAGACAGAAAATGAATAAGAAATTATGGTGATAATTTTTTAATTAATTATAATTTTTTAGTATTAAAGATCGCAGCAGCAAAATACGAAATTAAATAGATATTTGTTTAAATTAAAAATTAAAAAATAAAACTCGAAAATTTATCATTTGTGTCTCATCTTTTATGTTACAAATATCCATAATAATTTTAAACTTAAATTTTATCTAAGTTATATTTTTCATTACATTTCAAAATCGAGTCTTTTGTCAAGTCTTTGCTGTAGAAAAGCATATTAGACTTTAATTCTATTTTTGTTTTAGATTGTTATTATCATACAATTTTCATTGCAAGTTGGCTTTTGTGGAACTCTGAAATGATGTATAATGTCTATTAAATTATATTACTAGTTGTTTTTCGAAATTTCTTTCATTGTGCGAACACGGCGGGTTTCGCGATTACAAGAAGCATGCGTAACTTGTTTAGATCAGCATACAAATGGATGCGCATTTCGTAGGAGACGCGTGATTAAATAATCATGACACGTATCGATGATAAATTGATAAACTACGCACTTCGCCGGCACAGAATATACGCGTACAAATGAATAACAAAGTAATTTCCATACATTTTCCCTAATCCCGTCGCATCGTAATTGTACCATAAATCTTCGATTGCATCGATTCCCACCTATTTTCCGCTACGGGCTTGGTTTGCATAATCCCCGCTTTTCTACAGAATGTAAGGAATACGCCGATCTGGTTTACGAGACCGAGAAATCGCCGACTTTACGTATCAATGCCGGCTCGAATAGAGTTTCCCGCTGCGCCGTCGTCGAGACACCTTTAATTATCGGCGGAATCCAAGCGAAACCAGCGGAATTTCCGCATATGGTGAGAATAAATACACTTATCGCTGCGATCGCGGAAATAATTAAAAGAGTCTATATATAATGTTACCGATGTATAACAGATATATGTTACAAAAACATCAGTAAATAAAGAAAATTGCCTTAAATTTCGATTACTTAATCAAAGATGGTATATATTATTAACATCTTTTTATAACTGTTAAATAAACAATGTGATACCAAATATTTCTAACAGTAATTACAAATATGCAAAAAACATGAAAACTAACATATGTAAAATATGTTTTTGAGAGCGAGCGTGGCGTAGCAGATAGCACACTGGTCTGCTAAACCAAAGATCTCAGGTTCGAATCCAGTTTTGGCAAAAAATATAACGTCCTTGAATATAAAAATTAAAGGACGTTTTGCTACTTTACCCTTTCGGGTACTTGGGGGGGGGGGGAAGTAAAGTAGAACGTTCTTTAACTTTTATATTCAAGATTGTTGTACTTTTTGTCAAAACTGACTCTGACACGCTTGACTCTAGAACACCGTGATCGCCGGGGCACGCGCTCCGCCTAACCGAGTAAGTAAGGAAACGATGAAAGTAGTGGTAATTCACCGGCGATGTTGCCATCTCCCACTTATGCTACACATCTCATGTCTCCTTACAGTGCCAGACTAGAGTCAAGCTCAACAGGGTCTTCTTTCCCCGCTAATTTTTCCAAGCCCGTTCCCTTGGCAGTGGTTTCGCTAGATAGTAGATAGGGACAGTGGGAATCTCGTTAATCCATTCATGCGCGTCACTAATAGATGACGAGGCATTTGGCTACCTTAAGAGAGTCATAGTTATATTGCTGCTATAAAGTATGACATCCTTCACTTTTATATTCAACGACGTTATACTTTTTATATTCAGTATATTATATTTTTTATATTTAGTATAACCCGTTCATACCCTTTCGGGTAAAATATAACGTCCTTGACTTTGATATTCATTCGTAGTATAACCCGTGGAACTTGAACTGCTTGGCCTGCATTGAAATGTGATATAAGTAAAAACTTGCCATTCGGATTCGGCGTTAAACTGTAGGTCCCATGTGCTTGTGTACCTGCGTGCGCACTACAAGCACATGACTTTGGGAGAGGCCTTCGGACTGTTGCGCCATTGAAATGAATGATGAAAATATATTTTTATAAGAATTTTAGCACGCAATGCATAATTTCGTTTATTATGCCATATTCCATTTGGAAAACCCATGTGATAACATAATAGATTTCCATGAATCGCCTTAATCATCAAAGTAATTAATAAAGCAGAATTTTCCATATCGTAGGCGGTGATCGGTTATGGCAAGCACGACGTGTCCTGGCAATGCGGAGGAAGCATCATCTCCGAGAATTTTATTCTAACCGCGGCGCACTGTATGGAATCCCCGGACAAGTAACGGTCTTGTTACAATTATCGTCAATCTTGAACGTCCAATTATATATACATTGTTATTAATATTAACGACATATTTTTCAGGGGTCCCGCAAGCAAAGTGCGAGTCGGCTTAATTGATTTGGTAATTCCGGGCGACGCTATGCAGGAGAGAGACGTCGCGGAAAGAATTAAGTATCCGGAGTACAAGTCTTCGGTCAAGTACCACGATATAGCGTTACTCAAGCTCGACCATCCGCTGGAATTGAATCCTCGAGTGCGACCCGCATGCCTCGAAACAAACTCCCAGATACCGGGCAAAAGCGCTATTGCTTCTGGGTTTGGAAAAACATCCTACGGTCAGTATCCTCCAAACGTCTCATGTTGCACTCTAGAAATTATTTCATATTAATTTAACCGATATCATTGATTATTTTATATTAATTTTTTGCTTGTCAAGAGACGTAACGTGAGATACTGTGCAGAATCCAATATTGGTAGCAACGAATTGATGAAGGTCCAGTTGAATTACATTTCCGATGATAACTGCAAAAAGGCTTACGCCGAAGATATTGGCACTCGACGGCTGCCAGACGGCTTGATATCGAGCTTCCTTTGCGCCGGTATAATGGAGGGCGGCAAAGATACCTGTCAGGTGTGAAAAATTGTTTAGAATTATTATCGGGCCTTTTATTTTTAACACAGTATCGAAAATATCTTATTCCTCAAATTAAGAATTTTGCCTCAATCTCTTATTCATTTACCTCTTGATGGTTCAACTTTCGGAGTGAACTTCAATTTTAATTAGAAAACTAGAAGTATACATATTTTAAAAATCGAATACATACCTACATATAATATAAGCATCCGTACAAATTAAGCATTATAAATTAGATACAAATAATTTAATTATATGTATATTGGATTAATTATATATTTAAATTAACTACATATATTTGATAAATTTTATATCTTTAATATAATCATATATTTTAAAGATTATATTTAAAATTAAAAAAAGATTTGAATAGATTCTAATTTGATATTATTTGCAGGGTGACAGTGGTGGTCCATTGCAAAGAGTTCTCGCAGAACCTTACTGCATGTACAGCATCGTGGGTGTGACGAGCTTCGGCAAGTTCTGCGCCTTTAAAGATTCGCCCGCGATATACACTCGAATTAGTTCTTATCTCGATTGGATTGAGAATACCGTTTGGCCGTAAAAATCGAACATGAAAACCGGATCAATAAACGCGCGGATCTCGAAATTTAATTTCAATTAACAGTTTCGATGAATAATCGGTAAAGAATAATTATATGTATTATATAAAATTATCGAGATGATGAGAATTAAGGAACAATTGAAATAAAAAAATGACATACAACATTATCATGTTATTACTGTAACTTATTTTATTGCAAAAGAGATAATTATTCATTGGTATTTACAATGCGGTACCCAAATGTATGTATATACGTACGATTCAGTGTAATGAACATCTGCAACTTATGTATTTTTACACAAGGAGTATATCGTAATTAATAACAACCAACAATGATAAAATGTATACAATATGTAATGACTAATATACGCTCTGTAAAAATAGAATAATATTCAACCCACACTGTCGGATAAAAGAAGGTAATAAACAACGTAAGGCGCGCCATAACATTAACTTTAACAAGTGTTATAGTATGTCCAGTATATAATGGGAGAGATATACACATAAAATTATTAAATATATTAATGGCAAGTAGGAATACAGAAAAGAGAACGAGGACTTGTAACGCGATAAAAAAGTCTACAGAGACGTGATCTGCTTATTAGAAGAAATATCTCGGTAATCGTCCAGTAAGATAAAGATAAGAGATGCTTAAAACTTCCATCGAGATGCAATTAAAATCCTTAATATGTGTACGTATATTATATTTACATTATGTACGTGATTTAAATTATCAGTCTTACGGCTCTCGAAAGGAAATTACATGTAAATGTACATACACACGCAAACGCAAAGGTCTCGTTATATTGATTAGCGACTGATATTCGATGAATGGACACGAACTCGATCTGGAGCAGCAGTACCGGTGCATAAACTGGCTTCTTCACGACAGAACTATCAATCATCCCCACGTATTTCCGGCACATCTATTTGCAAGCTTATTTTAATTCTAGATAGCTACATCGAAGTGCAAAAAGAAGAAAGAAGAACGAAAGGGAAATCAAAGAGAATAATAGGAAAGAGAAGTAGTGGAAATAATATATGAGTTCGTTCATCGAAAGATTAAAAACTATCTCGCTGAGAAAGCGTAACGCGAAAGTGGAATATCAATCGTTATCCACTTTAAAGAATAGAACTGCAAAGAATCCCTACGAGCAGAGAAAGCAGTTCCATTTACGATGTTGCTATCAAAGCCCGATGCAGAACGCGTAGAGTGGCGTCTGCAAATCACCGGATGGAGTCGTGCCGTCTCTCGCAGTCATGCCGACATTTTCTTTCCAGCAATTCTGCGACTCAAAGCACTCTCTCATTCACCGCGAAAGCACTGCCGCCTCCGGTTGCCCTCTCATTACCTGAAAGCAAAACTCAGACCGCCGAGCATTCGAATGTTGCTTTCGTTTAACAACGCGGGTGGCATTGTATTTCCGTGCGCGCCAGCCACACTTCTAGCTAGAGAGACATGCATTTCATTTCAAACGAGAGGCTTGAAGGAGCACAGGCGCATAGAAGTGGCAGCGCTTTGAACGTGATGGAAGAGAGTCAGAAGTGACTTCAAAGAAACGACCCTCGGCACTCCATACGTAGAATGGCCTACCAGATACGAGATAAGAATTGGTTCTGCAAGAGAGGCTTGGCGCCAGAAAGTATCACGTCTGAAAGATTCGTGCCTTTGCAAGCATTCATACTTCACTCCGCCGTTGCTATTTCGTGTGCGAGTCGTTGCAATAGCACTTATCACTAATTCGTGAATACCTGAACAAGACTGATGAATGTTTTAACAATCAAAACACTCTGCTCAAGCCTTCATTCTTTACATTCACATCAGAGAAAAATATCAAACATATGATAATTGAACTCGTAGACATATTTCTCATACGTTCCTTTTTTTTGTAGGTATTCACGAATCGATAGTAAATGCTGTTTCAGCGTCCATTCGTAACGTAATCGAGCTGCTCGCCGATCAGCTCTTTCGCTCTTATCGCGCTTCATTCGTTTGTTCTATTTATTTTTAAGTCCTACTCGCTTAAACGTGTCGATTCAAGCAAGCAAGTGGTTCGCAAAATTGCGTGTGTACATACATATATCGCGTATACGCCTAACTCTGTATATACATATATATAAGATATAAATCTTCGTTAAATAAAAATCTTTGAGAAGTGAAAGCCAAAGGCAATAAAGTACAGATATGTAGTTGCACTTTAGATTAGTAGTTTAACATTTCACAAGATATGTATCTAGTATCGTTTATTTTCTCGATTCGGATGTTCTAACAACGCGGCAGTGACCGCCGAAATTTCGTGCGAAGCTATTTTTTTTTCTTTTAATCGCGGCACGCGCCGAAGAAGGAACTATAAAGGAAACGGCACGAATATAGCACCGGTTAGAATATAAACCTGCCGTTAACAGTTATCATTTCATCGTTTTCCGCTGATAACGTTTACACCGATTCGACTACGAACGGTACTACCAGCCTTCTACCGTAAATATTTCTCGCAGTTATTAATCAATGACATAACTTTTCAACAACTCGGTGACGATGATAGCGTTGCCCAAATAACGCAATAATAGGCACAAAAGACGTGTAAATATACGCTCGTAAAGATCACGTTTTACGTTGCCTGAGCGGCGAGATGTACCCACTGGGCACTACGAGACAAATCTTTATAATTCTTTAAGGCACCCTAAGGCACATCGCGATGCAATTTCACGCAATAATCTCACAACTATTAGCTAAATACACTGAGACCTCACGAGACCCATGCGCGTCTCCTGTCTTCCCCGTTATGCTCGTAAAAAATAATTGACACGCTCGGTCGACAATCTGTGCTTCGCAGAAAGGATCGTTTTGAGAGTGTCGGAGAGGAAGAAATGGAAGATAGAGAGAGAAAGAAAAAGAAGAAAACAGAGGAAGAAGCGTACAAAGGAAGAAATGGATAAAGCTTACAGAACTATAACATTGGCCGATATGACGAGACCAGCGAGATTTGGATCGAGGATGAAAGCTCAATCCCGGCGGACTCTTTATGTCCGCAGGCAGGCCAAAAGTCTCAGGAATGAGGAAGCGGAGGAGGAAGAAGAGGACGTTCGAGAAGATAACGTGCGGCGATGATGTTCGCGCTGGCGAGCGGGGCTACTGCATGGCGTTACAGCTGGAGGCATCAGACCCTGGATGTTCTCGATAAACCGGTAACCGGTTGTACGATGTCGCGGATGCTGAAACCTGGAACAATAACAATATATGATAAGATAACATGAGTAGCTTTATTGTGCGTCGTTAAGTAATTATGACAAAACGATAAATGTAGAATAGTAAATAAAGTAGACGACGTACTGAAGCGTTTACAGTGAATTTCTATGCTGACTTTTAACAGATACAATAAAATATGATTAATGAAAACGAAATATTTTTAAGAATTTGAAAATTCTGCAATTACAAAAATAGTGTATTAAATAGGGAATTAATTACATATATTGCGAATTGCGGCAAATATAATCAATTTACGTTTGCAATTGAGTTGCATCGAATTTTAATTAGTTTCCGCGATAATTAAGTCTGATCGATAATCGATAGTTTAGTTTGCCGTTAGAGATATTTAGATAAACATTATAATTTATCTAATATAAATGTCGGGGTAATAATTACTATAAGTAGACGTTTTCAAAAATATTTAATATTTTTTTTTACTCTGTCGGCTCAGATTGATTCGAACACAGTTTCGATTAAAAGCGCGCCGTATAAATTCGCGACGGAATTGAAACGCGTCGGTGAGGTCTCAGCGACCGCCACGCCGGCTGCGATTTCCAGGGGACGGTTAACAATGCTCGGCAATTAAGACGGCTGCCTTTTTTCTCGGCGACACGGAATGCACGTGTCGCGCACGTAGGTATATGCATTACATTATACGGGAACGCGTGCAAACATCGCGCGAGCAAGCAAGCAACGAGTACAACCGCTCGAGGTTGTCGAGAAGCCGAGATTACCTCGGTCCGTCCCACGCGTCTAGACATCGCAAAGCTCTTTTTTTTGTGTTCTCTCCCTTCCTCCCTCTCCCTCTCTCTCTTTCTCGCTCTCGGTGTTCACCAAGGCGTGGTACCACACGGTGTGACCGCGGTGCGGCACGGACGCGCGGTACACACGATCCTGTGCCACCACTTCTCGCAACCACGCCTCGAATAATGTCAGGATATCTCAGAAGTCGCGCACTTCCTCCGCACCGGAGATAAAATTCGTTGCTAAACTGTCTCAATGTCGAGAACCGTGCAGATAAAGAGAGAGAGAGAGAGAGTTCGCTCGCGAGAGTTCAACCCTCTGATGCACTCCGTGAGGATTAAGGCGACTCCTGCAGCTCCTCTTATCGTGCACATGCAACTACATAGCGATATCGGAATACCGAGAAATTATATATTCTGGTTTATATTTATCGTATCGCGTTGTACTCGAGAGCAATATGTACAGTTCTTAGTTGTTTTTATCACAAATTGCGACTTGTATAAAATTTTCAAACGAGGTGATAATTGCATCGTGCATCTGAGAGTTAAGAGGTCATCGGATCGTTCGAATATGCTGCCAAATATGTTAACGAGCGATGTGCCAGATTTTTCGCAAATGAGGATCGTAGTATGGGATATAATCAGGAATGAAGTTATTTGCATCTTTGAAAATCAAACACTGGCTGGCTAAATAATTCAGACGTTACTGAAGAAATATCTAAATGTATTAATATATTATATTAGTAAGAAATAATAAATAGTCAAACTAATAAGTGTTAAAAACAGCTAATAGTGTAAAAAGAGAAAGGCACGAGAGTAAGTAGTGTTAAACATTTTCAAAAGATCATCAGTGGATTACTTCTTGAAGAATGTTTTTGTTCGTATTCCTTGAGAAATCCAGAGAGTAGCACCTTATATTTAAAGTATTCTGTACATATCTTCATACGTATATAATGAATGATATTATCGAAATAAACTGACATCTTACTTTTAAAATTCGTCACTCGCCCCGCATTGACATAACGCGTTTGCTCAACTCTTAAGCGAGGAATCAAAAGCTCTTTGCCTGAGGCAATTCTGTCTCGGAGAAGCGTTCAAGGAATAATTGTCTTTCGTATGAGAAGTATAATATTGACATTTTAATAAAGAAAAAAAATTTATTAATAATTTCAAGATAACTGAAGTTATCTCTGATTTAAATTTTCGCGTGTATGAATTTTTCCCGATACAAATTCGTTACAAAAAGCTCGGAATATGCGAATGTTCAAGGAAATCAGAACAGAGTGCATCAGCCGTGAAACTTGGCAAATCTACAAATTACGTGTACGGCCACAATTACATCTTATAATTATCGCAATTCTTCGCAGCTTGTTTTTCTCCGTTCGTCACAATGTCTGAAAACGTGGCTGTCAAACCCACCTGTTCCGTCCGTTGCCAAACGATGTCCGCGGGAAAGCGATGTTTCGCGTCGACAGATATAGACAGATTTAGCGGCGCCGGAGCGAACTGGGTTAACGCGTTCGAACCAGGGTCGAGTTTCGCAAAAACTTGAACGAAGCCGTCGAACGAGTCAAACCGAGCGCGAATCTGTCTTGTCAGACGTACGCGCACATCTCGCGTTTCTCGGCCCGGATGGATCAGGGTCGAGGACATTTTGCGCTTGGAAAAGATCCGTTTTGTTTGCTATACTTATAATAGCGCGCAGCAAACGACACGCTGCTGGTTGGCAGTATGTCAAGGATCACCTCGTGTTTTGGCCGTGAAAATAATTTAAAAACCTTGCCGCTATACGTTGCTAAGCCTTGAACGGTGATACGCGGT
>NW_020227877.1:35191-50740 GCF_003070985.1 Temnothorax curvispinosus
CTTTCAGATATGGAAAACGCAGCAAAGCTTCAACGTTTACACCACCAGCACACGAGGGAAAAGAAAAAAACCGAGCTGAATGAATGTATGCGTAAATATACATGCTGCCTCCAGAAAAGCGATTAAAAGTTATCGCCCCGGCGATACCACGTGGGTCTCCCGTCGTCCGGTCTCCCCTTCATTCACTCGTGACTTCAACGTTATTTATATAACATTTATCGTAAGATTAATACTCGGCTCGCTTATTGGACGCGTCCAGCTTGATTTTCTCGAATCCGTAATATACCTACTTTATGCATGTCGTTTCGGTGAAAAAAGATCTTTTCGCGTTTTCACACAATTTCAATTTTCATTGTGGAATGTCTCGTAAGTTAAGCCTGGGACTCAAACTCGTTAATCAAAGTCTATTGAACATTACAAAGTGAAAACTCATTGCTTCCACTCTCTGGATCTACGACGACAATCCTATCTATTTACGTATCCGTTTAAACAAAGATGCGGAGACTAAACAAAGCGGTAAGATTTTATTATTTGAGCAACCAGCTGATCACACAAGCGGCGCTTCACTCTTCGCCGCTTTCAACGAGGAGGAAGAAATAGCTTCTTCTTTTATTTTCGTTTTCTCGCGATACAACTCTTCAATTTTTTAAATACTTCATGCATCATGACGCGACGAATCTATAACGCCAGAATACGGTGACGGAAAGGGTAGGGAGGGAAGAACGAGAGATGAAAGGAGATGTGGCGCGATGCGAGAGGGAACGAAATCGGCGTGTCTTGCCATTGCGTGGTAACAACCTTTCGTTAAGGCGATTAGAGTCGCGCGACTCTCCTCGAGCCTGTTATCGCGCTTGTCTCGCGCGAGACGACGTCGACGGTCGACTACACGTTATTTATAGAGAGAAAGTCTCGCGCGGCGAGAAAGGCCGTTCGAAATTTTGCGAGGTGCGCGCGATTTCGTCTCGATCGACGCAATCGTGAAAGACGTCGAGACGATAACGAGATAGAAAATTTCGATCTCCCAGAGCTTTCGGCTATCCTATCGAGAGGAAGCTCGTTGCACTTGTCGGTTAATAATAGCTCGTGAGAGCATGGGTATTATTCCGTCCGTGCGCGCGCGAGACGGGTACGTAAATAGATAGGACTGTCGTCGTAGGTCCAGAGAGCAATGAGTTCTCACTTTGTAATGTTCAGTGAGCTTTCATGTTAAATTTAATTTGTTTTGAAACAAAAAATATATAGTTAGATATTTATAGCAAACGAGTATTTTAATTCCGAAGCTTTTGTGCATGTTTCATGGTAGAAAGAGAAGTTTTTAGAAATAAAGATTTTAACTTATTTGATAAAAAATATTACGTTGGACAACAGTTGAATATATAAATTGCTGTATATCTTTGTCATAATGCGAGATTTTTCTTTATTTATCGTTTCCACGTTTGTTAAACTTGAAACTAGTAACGTTCTCGCAAGCGTGCTTAAAATATACTTAAAATTCAAGTGCGTATTATAATTCTTTACGAAGCAGGATATTGATTTTGTTGATGTTACTGCTTGCTGCATTGAAAATTCGAGTGCGATACATCGGTTAGGTATACTACTGCATGACTCTCCCATCTTATTTTACGTCGCGTGCAAGGATCATAAAATACTCATAAAAATACGCGCTATTTCAAGCATGCACAAAGAGCGTAAGAATACAAATACTCGAGTAAATCCGTTCAACTTAAGACGAGTATGGGTGGTGAAAGTTGCCGAATCGTGCTAGGACTCGATACGTTCGATTAAGAATTTTTATTCTAGTGGAATTATAAAGAACAAACATCTTACAAGAAAAAAAATATACGAACGAACGTTTTCTTAAGTGTAATGTAAATTTAATAATGATAAAAACTGTCGTGTGTCTTCACGTTTTAATTCCATCGCGAAATATTTAGCGTTTACTTAGGACATTTGTTTAAGCAGCATTTTTTATCGCGTGAATCGCCTCCTTCTTTCAGGCCGTCGTCTATCGCTCATCGTGAAAATAAAAAAAACCGCTAAAACTCGACGAAGTATTCTTGCACGAAAGAAAAGATAAGTGGAGAATCGACGCTTACCGTGCAGATTGCGTTATCCGACGCTCGACGTCGTCCAGCTTCGCCGTCCGCGCTATCACCCTCCGATTGTTTTTCTCCCGCACGCGCGCTTCTTGTTTCCTCGTTCTCAATTCGGATCGTCGCACAGCTTCTCTCTTCACGTCCTCGCGTTTATTCCTCCCTCCGTTTCTACGTTCCCTGACGACTCGTGATCCCGCGTGATCTTCGTCTCGGCGGAGTCGCCGAGGTGAGAAAACTGGAGAAGTTTGTACAGCTTCGTACATGATTTCGATATCGAGACGAGGGAACATGACCTCCTCACTGGTTGATTCACCAGTAAGGCGCGTCGTTGGCCAGATGCTGCCAGGACGCGAACTCGCTCCAGGTACGCATGTTCAATCTGGTGGCATCCGCGTTCTGCGGCATGCTGTCCCTCGTCTCGTTGCCGTTGGAGAGCCCGTTGCATTTCGCTGTCTGGATGTTGTCATATCGTACGGCCGGTCGGGGCTGAAGCATCGGTATAACGTGTCTCAATCATCTGGCATCATTACAAAACGTTTTAAAAAAATATTCAGAATTTATATTTAACCTACCATTTACAAAAAAGAAAGCAACAGCTTTTACAAAATATATCTCTAGCTTCCAAGCGTTAACGAGATAAAATCAAAATTTAACAATTATAAGCATTATACGCAAAGAATACGGTTGTCTTTCAATTGCGTGTTCTAGAGAATATTTAAGCCATGAATATCCTTGAAAACCAATAACGCGATAGACTGCCGCTGCTTAGCAAATATTTGATGAAGATCTGAAGATCCTTCGGAGTTCGGATATACATGGTCGTAAATAAAATCACGTAACTTTTACGAAATATGTTAGTTTGTCAGTCCATCAGTCACAGAACATCGTATGCATTACAAGGACTACAAATAGAAGTGACGTCATGAATTTAATAATCTGCACGTATTAAGAGATTAAATAATTTGTTTAAAACTCTCACCTCTTGTTTTTTGCGAATCAGATAGTTTTTGCCCTCGTTGTTGTCCCACGACTCCTTGCCTTCGGTGCGATATCTCACGCAGAACTCGATGACGTCCGACGCCACCGGCAAGGTGAGCCGGAAACGGAAGGTGTCGTACAGGATGAGGGAACCCGGCGATCCCGGTTGCGCCACGTACGTGCAGTGCACGTCCTCGTGGGTGGACCAGTTGTCGCTGCTGGCCCTCACCACGATCTCCTTGTCGAAGGCCAGATTTCGCACCTTCACCGTGCCCACCAGACACTGCTCGGACTCGCGCACAATTACGTTCTCCAGACTGACGTTGTCCTGATCGAGCTTACGCCGGAAGGCGAGATAGTCGCTCGCCGGCTGCGGAAAGGTCACTTGCCACGGCGGCGTGTTATCCTGCGTCGCTTCCTGACTTTGATCCTTCGATATGCCGAGCAGACCTCCGGTCAAGCCCGCCACGTAGGCCGTGCTCCACAGTGGTGGTACGTTGCTCGGTTCCGACATAACGCGAACCTAAGTATCAAGGTTAACGAAATATTGAAATATAGAATGATATTACAAGTTAAAAGAAAAACTTAATTGGATGCAACGTTAATCCGATTGTTGGATGATATAATAGTGACAGATTAGAACTGAAAAAAATTAAAATGCGAGGTTCTCTTTGTTGGACAGTGAAATAAAGATATAAATTATTATTAGAAAACTATTGCGAATTTTTTGTTCGTAAAAGAAATTCTTATTAACTTAACATTACTAGGAATTAAGTTCGGATTTGTAGTCTTGATTAGTATTAATTGCATTGTAATTGCATTGTAATTTTATTATTTGATTTTAATGATCGTAAGGTAATTCTATTTGACATTTTGGCGTATTAAGTGAGTTTAAATTACGTGCCTCTTGGCACTTACTTTTGACATAAATCCAGTTTACACGTAATATAGTTTATCAATATATTACAATTTATACACGAAATATAAATTGTCAAAAGCTGACGATTATAAGCGCACAAGTTAAATGCGTGATTCATGGACCTCAGGCCAGATGTTAACGTGCTACTTTAGTAAGAACAATTTCAAGTAAAAACCGTATTTTAAAAGCAAAATAAAAAATCGTTGTTTGACACGTCGCCGGTTAAGCATTTTGGCTTTGCTTATCTCCGTCGTTATTTGTGTCTCAAAAATAAACTAAACATCTCGTGAATGTAATGGTGACCGGAATTTTATTTTTCACTTTGATATACGATACGACAGGTGGTTTTAGCGATTATAAAAACTTACGAGCTTTTTTTTCTTTAACTTGCCGAAAAACCGAGACCCCGATCTGCAAATATCGTGATGTGCGAGTAATCAAATTCATATGTCGTATAAGAAAACCGATTTCACGCGCGTGACTTATCTTAACGAAGGCAAAGAGAAAATCGTGGAAATACCTGTGTGAGAGGGCGCCCGCGATCATCGGCGAACACCACCCGTTTCTTCTGTTTGCCATCGTTGTTCCGCAGCGAGTCCAGTGACAAGGATCCCGTAGAGAGACACGGCCTGATTCTAGGCGGCACCGATCGGCTGGTGATCGTGGGTGCCGTGACCATATAGGGGCCGTACAACAGGGAGCTGTACACCGGAGGGCTGTGTAGAATTAATTCGGCCGGCATCGCTATCGAACACATTTAGACCTGCAAAAGAAAAGGGCCCACTTTTATAAAGTTCGACAGAAATTTCGAAATATACAAAATGAGTGTGGAAGATTTCATTTGTTTTAAAATTAGAGCTATTTGAGATACAAAGTCTATATTTATATTTTACATATTTTTGCACACTTGTGTTTTCTTTCGTAAATATAGAATCGTAAAACTGGGCAGAAGCGACAGCCAGTAACAATAAGAATAGGCGCGAGAAATCGTACGACACTGAAAATGTGCTGCTTAACGGTCTCTCTTCAAGGGAACTCTGGCGCCGAAATTATTATTGACGTCGAGACGTAGCATTAATTTTCGTGGGTGTAGTCTACGAACGATATATAGCGTTCAAAGTGGTTAGGAACATCTTTTGGCTGCCAGAAATTTCGTCAACTATTCGAATCATCCTCGGATCACGTGGATCTGTATATAATTTTAATGCCATTAAAAATATTTATTAGCTGTATCGATTGAATGCCAATTAGTAGCCGATATACGGCGTGACAGTTATATGTTTATCGATTTAGTAATCGCATTCTTTGCAGTGATAAAAACAATCGTGTATGTGTACCTTTATACCTACAAAAATACCTTTGTACCTTAAGAATTTGTTATGATAAGCGCGCATATAATCCACATTAATGTATTTTCCCGCATTATCAATTATTATCTGTACGTCAAACATGGCCAGATACGACGCCGTTAATCGTTTGTCGAATGTATTATGGTATCTTGTAAAATGATCTATCTTATATTACGTACGTACATTTTTGTTCCAAGATACGATATAACCGCGTGGTTAAAAAGCGAACGGTACAAGTGACTAAAGGTCATCATAATCCGGCAACATAAGTAAGATTTATTACATCTCATTAATATGAGTTTCAGATAAAAGTAACATACAGGGTAAGTAATATTCACATATTCGTTTAAATCCCAATTATCCTTACAAAGAGAACGTTTGTTTTGCTATGTATGTAAGATTACTGCAATTCAGTACAATTTGCATAGATTTTCGATCTGATTAAAAAGCCTAGTTGCGCTTAGAGTCTAATGCATATCTGCGCATATAATTTTGCCGTTGATACACTTTTGCGTGCTGGCGCATATATTATACACATAATCAGGTTACTCGCGGAGTAGAATTACGACTCTCATGGCAGACGCGACGAACCGGTGAGCCGCTCTTCCTTTTCTGGGGACCGGTTCCGGGTGAACCGGGCCCGAGACGCGACACGCATGTACAGTAGGTACCAGACCGAAACCAAACGGCAACGCAGAGAATCGGCAGACCATGAATCGCGTGGAAGCGATTTCAGATCTCACAGCATGAAGTTATCTCCTAAATCATTGATACAACATAGAATATAATTAGTTTGCAGCAGGTTTGCGAACACTGTTAGCAAAAGTAAGTGCATCTGAACACTTTGATATGAGTGGTGTAATGCTTGTCTCTTCCGACAGAGCGAGAAAGGTGTGGCTTATAGTTTATATTAAAAATCAATCGAGTTAAGCTACAAGTCAGTCATAAGATAACTATGTGACTAGAGAAATTAAAGAGATTTTATCTCGATGATTCGTGTACACATTTAGTAGTTATATATTTATCCGTTTAACCCGTTGAGGTCACATGGGGTCCAGTAGACCCCAGGCTCTTTTTTTATTTTTTTCTTAAAAGTATACTATTTTGAGAGTAAAACGCACAAAGTTTTTTTGCTCTATCTAAAAAAATTTTGATGAATATTTTTGTGAAGTCAAATTTCTCGAAAAAAAATTTTTCTTTTCGCGTTTTTTCAACATAAAAAAATTTAAAGAATTATTGGATTATAAAGAGGAAGTCATAAACTAAATTCCAGTTCAAGGTTTGAGTCGATACATCAAAAAGAACGCCAATGGCAACTGTTGTGGGGTCAATATTCATCAAAATTTTTTGAGATAAAGAAAAAAAACTTCCTGCGTTTTACTCTCAAAATAGTATACTTTTAAGAAAAAAAAAAGTTTGGGTTAAGAAAAAAAAATTCCATTGGACCCCATGTGACCTCTACGTTACTTTTAGGAGGTGTGACCTCAACGGGTTAATTAAGTTGGACATTTAAATATTCGTGTCGTTAAATTTTCATATTTGTATATTTGATAAAAATATATAACATGCAGGAACGCAATATAATTATAATAACTTATTAAGTAATGCAAACAAAATTTTAAAAAAGTATTACTTTAATTCGGGCAGGCTTGGTCGTAATTAGACAGCACTATAAATCTAGAATAAAGATTTTTTAAGACAGAGAGAACTTAAAAAACTAAAAATTAAGTTAATAAATTGGCTAGATACCACACAGAAAGAAAACTCAATATAAAACTTGGACATTGTACGGTTCACGAGATTGTTCGTTATGTGTATACAGGGTCGTCGCATTGTGTCATTCTGCCTTCATCTTGCAGTGTTTTAGCAAGGTCGAACTGTTTAGTCTGACGATTAATATAAAGAATCTTATCGTTTCTTGATACTCTCATTATCATATCCCTGTAATTTTCCGAAGCCGTTATAATATGCCTTATCTAACCAACAACAAGTATCGTCAAAAATCGACAAATAATGTAATAGGATGCAATAGCGGATTCGGTTATGTAACACTTTTATTTACGAGCGGGACAGTGATATTAAATAGTGGTAAAAGAATATTCGCACACAACAATATTCTTGTAAACATTGATTAAAAAAACCCGCACACATCACATAAAAAATGGCCTCTCGTCGAATTTGCTGAAATTGTAGTATGATGTAGTTTATATGACGTCCTGATCAAAAGTCCCAATGGGCCTGAGGTCAAAAAATGGACAGTTTCCGAGATACGGAGGGATCAAAGATCAATAATAGTGCCTCATTCGAAAATTCTATTCTTTATTTGTGTGTATCCATATGTGAGCAGTGTTGTTGTGTGCGCATGTGCCGTTCTGCGTATGTATGTGTATTTGTGTGTGAACGTAGTTTCGTAATATACACAAAAAATAGATATTTTGAATAAGGCACCATTGACCTTTAACCCTCCGTATCTTGCCGGAAACTGTTTATTTTTTACCTCGGGCTCATTGGGACTTTTGATCAGGACGTCATGAACTACAAAACTACATCATACTACAATTTCAGCAACTTCAACGGGAGGCCATTTTTCATATGATTGACCTTTGACCTCCCCCCTCCCGTATCTCGGAAATTGTTCATTTTTTTACCTCGGACTCATTGGAACTTTCGACAGAACGTTATGAACTACATCATACTACAATTTCAGCAAATTCGACGGGAGGCCATTTTTTTCTATGTAATGTGTGTTTTAAAATTATTCTCACGCAATAAAATCAGCAAGTATGGACATTACTAAAGAAATTGAACCGTTATTTTATTTCATTGGTCAAAATTACCAATCTTCTTCAGATTAATCAAGATCAAGATTTATCTCTTGTAGAACCTTGTCAGTGCTTGGATTATCACAATCGCGGACAATAAGCCTTCGACACGCTTCGTTGCACTTCCTATTCATCGACTCGACAATTCGTGATCGGCGCGCTGCACTTTTCTCCGCAGAAATACCGCCGCGTGCTAGAACGCGACTGAACGCGACATATTTGGCGACAGTATTTTTACCGTTCCCGCAAAATGAATAGGTTTTAAACTTGAACTCGCGGACTTAATTCATCTCGACACGACGCGCCTCGTTACATCTCTATTCACGACTTTATCGCGCTTTTCCGAGATGCACGTTGCGTGCTTCAGCGTGATAAATCCATCCGCGATATTTTTGTCGCGGATGCGAAGAGATGAAGAAACCTCTCATCGAAGTAATGATCGAGTCGGACCGTCATCTATTAAATGTCGTAAACACAGTTAGGTAAACGTTAAACGATAGACTGTTGAAAAGATGACGTTTATTATTGATACGTTTCTTGCTGCAATGTTTCTTTGGAATATCGCGAAATATTATTTTTATGAACATTCATAATAATTATTTATTGCATATTACGTATATAAATTTTTATATACATATTTATATTTATATAGATTTATATTAAATGATAAAATGTCCCGGAAATTGATGATCATCGAGGTCACCGACGATGTGGTTCTTCTCGCTGCTGTAGCAGAAAGAAGCGATCATACACGTGTCAACGGCAGTAGTTTATCGCCTGGCCTCTTCTGTTTACACTGTTCTGTGAGGCCATGAAAAAAAATACGCGACACGATTGCAGCGAATGTTCGATATGTGCAAGTTCGATAGGCGATCGAACGCAGTTGTAAAGGCGCAATTTTCTGTCCTTCAATTAATGTGTCAACGTTTATACCACACTCTATACAATTCATACTTTTTACAATATTAATAAGTGGTTTTTATATGTATTTAAGATAAAACGTTTATCCGCAAATAATTTTCAGTAACAACAACATCTAAATAGCTTATCAATTTTGCAAACTGCATAAATAAGACAATTACGTTTAATAGCATCAGCACTTTTTAAATCAGCCAAATATGCCAAATTAACATTTATCTCTCATGTCCTCATATAAGTTCATTATTATTTGCATCGATAAGCATGCTCTTGGGTCATCTTAAGTTTATGTCACACTTATCTCTATTTTTTTTATTTTTTTAATACTTTGATCTCATTATTGGAATATGTAAAATTTATTGTCTTTGATAATTTAGAGGAACAGCTTATTTTTACATTTGCATATATTGCATGATTGGATCAGTATACACAAAGTAAAAATAGCAAAATGTAACGTAATTTAATCGTTGCAAGATTTATGCGTCAAAAGCATTTTCAATATCTAGCGAAAGCGCCCAAATGAATAAATCGCAATTACAACAGCGCGCTTTTTCACCGGAGAACGAATACTATCTGGCTGGATGACTTGATGAGGAAAGTTACGCAGTCGAACTATTTCGAACAATCTTGCGGCCAAATTTAGATTGTCGTGAAACACGGCCTTGGATCTGATCCAATTGTCCACGCTCTTTAAGGTAGATATAAACTCGCGGACGGCATCAAAGAACGGAAAAGTGACTGCAAGTCTCTCAGCCCAATTGCGAAATGCTCGAAATAGAAAACCTTAACCCCGCGCAGAGGTCACGAAACTTGCCAACTCATAAACGGCAAGCTTTGAAAAGTAAACTCAAACAATGAGAAATTGTGAAAGCTATATAACGAAACGCTTCTAGATTTCTCGAGTAGTGTTCACTCTGTTTCCTCTTCATCTCTTTCTCTAAAGAAGAGTTTTTCTATGACTTGTAATAGTATTTCTATAGATATATAATTTATGATAATGTTTAAAATATATTTCTCATTCTTCTTTATATTACGTTGCTGCAAATTCATTACCCATCATATACGTATACTCGTATACATATGTCTATATGTGTAGTTTCCAGTTTATTCATTTTTACGAAACAATGAGAAACTACGAGACCTAGATAATGAGACAAGTTCACTAGACAGCAAATTTTTATATTTTTAATAAGTAACATAGATACCACGTGTATTAAAAATCGTTACGTTAATAATCATAATTTAAAATGCACTGTAAGCCTAGGGTCATGACCAGAGATATCCGCGGTCACTTTGCGGTTTGTTCACCAATGCAGTCTCGGAGACTGCATTGGCGCCATGTGGTGATTACATACAACTTTGACCGCTGACGTCGAATCATTTGTTGTTAGTAGAACGAAATGTTGCATGACGAGTAGGTAAATTATTAAGCATAGGACATCTGCATTGACGACAAAACTAACAAATTATCAAGCTCTTCTACCCTTTGATATTAAATTATCCTATACCAAAAGATATACGAGATAAGAGAAAGAGAAAGAAAGAATACAAGTGATGAATATATATCGGTAGTAAGAATTCATATCAAGAGAAAAGATTCAGGAAACTCTTTATACATATAAATTTTTTTTTACTTAATTTTAATATTTTTTATCAGAAATTATTAGAGACTTAGTTAGTTCAATGAGACATTTAATACTAAAACTTGGAAAGTTGTGATATGAGTGTTTAAAAAAAATATCGAGAGTTGAGTAGGTATCATTATGTTTATGCTTATATATATCAAGGGCATTTCGTAAAAGAACATAGTAATAATATTTTAATGATCTTATTAATTGTGAGAAATAAAATCATGCAAAAATGTAGATATCTCTTAAATGATTTCTTTCAATCAATAGAATGCGATAAATAACATCTGCCTCGTAAATATTTATAATTGACTGATTTATAATCAAAATATATGTTATTTATAACGTGTCTGTCTCATAAGATAAACTATCGTTCAAAACGGAAGTCATAATCATAATATCTGATTCATTCGAGAGATAAAGGATATACGGGTCTAAAATCAGGATAAGTTATGTAATGCAATCGTCAAAGTCGAAAATATCATCTCGTACGTGACTTACATACCTTTAGCCGATAAGATATTAATTTTGAATAAAGCTGCGCATATGTTAATCACGATAGGCTTTTACAACCCACGTTTTCGTACTTATCTCGGCGATACGGAAAAGATATAGAAATATATTGTCTACTCCACTTTTGTCGATTCTGTAATTTTCTCTAATTTTCAATTCCTAATTTTACTTTTATTTTAATAATTTTTTATTTTAATAATTGTGAAGTGTCAAGTTCAATGATAGATTATACATAACTTTGCGAAAATACTATGCGAAACACTCGTACGACAGACATTTGATAATCGGTCATCGCTATCAGTTGTAGTCAGATGTTTGACTATATCAAAAAGCGATAAGGTTATCTGAGTCTGACTGCAAAGAATTAGCATCATAGAGATAATAAAGCGGGCAGAAGGTGTCAAACACTATGCGGAAGACGTCAAATATCGCTTGTGGTTCACGTTTCTTCACAGACAGTGTCTAATTTACAATTTCATTTATCACATTTCCGTTATTTTTACGATTGCTGCGTATACATAAGTAATCGATCAAACTGACCTAAGGTCACCAATAGCGTAATCATTTAATAATCTGCACTCCGTAAAACTTGGATTTTACATTATCGTATAATAAATTTTTACACTAAATCAGTAATGAGAGAAAACAGATAAAGAATAGAGGAAATAAGAGAAATATATTTGTCATGATGAATATCCAAGAAATTGTTTTTGTTGCTTTTGTTATTTTTACGTATTTAGAGAATCGTTCATTTAGAGAAATTTAATTTTTATTCAATAAATCTACTAAATTATTTCTCTAGCTATAAATGATTTAAAGTAGTGAAGCTTGATAAATAATAATTCTGAGTTATGTATATACAATATCTTATCCTTCAGGTAACTTTAAATTGCGACATAAATTATCGTTGTAGAACATGACTGCCTCGTATTTTACTGTATTACGTGACCTGGCAGATATCTTCCAATCAAACAAGAAAATGTAATCCCGCGTGCAGTGCGAAAACACACATTGATATCGGTTTCGACGGTTTTACCGGTATAACGTGACTTTTGTTTGTCAGTCCACAATGTGTGATATTGCCTGATACATGCCTTTTACAACCAATCGGAATTGCTTTGCGCCGCTGAAGACACACATTCTTTATCGTTGAGGAAAAAAAGGCGAGGGCGCGTTTGACTGATAGCGTTAAATATACACTTGTACGATCGAGACGACGAATGACGTTATCGAGACAATGTTTCGACGCGGTTGACAAGGAGGGTGTATTGCCACGCGAGTCGACGGACGACAGCTGCCTAGATTTCACTTCTCGTGAATATACAATTCTGCAAATAGTTCAGCGCACCTGTTCTGTCGCATGAATCAGTTGGCAAAAATAAAAACGGAATGACGATCGTGAATGGAAATGTGATCGTTTCGTGGGTGCACTACAGAATTCGGCGAAACCGATTCAAACAACTTTAGCCTTCTCGGTACACAAAATGTATAAAAAAAGAACGAATGTGTGTATCCGAGGAATTTTTGCACAAAACTATGTAGCGAAAATTTTATTTCCAATTGTAATTGTGAATTTTTTATGTTCTGGTAAAGAAATATTGCGACGCTTTGTAAAAATAATAATGATGCATAAATAGATATAATAGTGATACAAGAATAATAACTTATAGTACATACAATGTTACATAATATATTCCTTTAATGATTAAGTAGTCGAGTTTTTGATAATTCATGAATGAGATTAAATTTGAACGGAAATGAGTAATTGATGGGGTTGATTTAGTTAATTATGTTTCTTCCGTTCGTATTGACACTTGATTGATACCATATCTAGTATTGCATTCTAATAATAATTGCTGACCCGCGTGCGTAAAATACGAAAGCATTAGTGTTATCTGAAAAAAAGAGACAAATGATGCCGAAATAATGATGCCGAAACCTTTGTGTGCCTGACCTACGATAATTTCGATATCATGTTACTCTGTGCGTTAAAGAATGGCCACAAGAATGTAAACGATATGTACAAGAATGTAAACACTGTGCCAGAGATAACCCTGAATTAGTTACTCTTTGCCATTTTGAATTTCAAAACACTCCAATGTTACTTAAAAGATCCACTTTTTATAATGCATTCCATGCAAATTATAATAGGCTGAACTTTAAAATCTATTAAGTCATGTAGACACTTATAAATAAAATTTTATCAAGTTTTTCTCTCTCTTTGCAAAAATTGACGTTCCCTAATAAATAATTTTAAATTATTTTGCCGTCTTTATCTCAATTTATTTTAATTAACTTTCAATTATCAAGATAAGTATTGTATATTAGGATAAGTAAATTAGGCAGATTAGGATAAGTAGAATAAGTAGAAACTTACTCAAAAAAGTATATTGTGTATTTTTAACTTTTCTAATGTGTTTCTAATTTTATGACAATCTACTTTTCCTCATTCATTATAAAGGCAAATAATGTTAAATATTGACTTTGTTTTCCACTCTCAAGTTGCATAAATTATAATGCTATTTATATATTGGAGTTAAGCTATGCTATCCATATTAGCTGAATGTACTAAGCAACTAATGCAGCTTTAGAAAAAATATTCATAAATTCACGAGAGTTTTTTCTCTACAAAAATTAGATTTTTATTATATAGAGAAAAGCATTTAAATTAATACAATCTATTTTTTAAAATCTATACATATGTTACTATTATATCGATGCTGGAAAAATGAGAAGATCATGGAGGAGGCACTTCAATATTCGTCGTAAAATTTTTATTTGTACTTGTGACATATGTTTTATTCGTTCATCACACTTGACGTAACGATGAGTCGATGAGTCGATGAGTCTACTTAGCAACGCGTGATAAACCTTGATTATGACAATTCTGAATTTGTTCTGTGCAAATATTTTAAGCATCCAGTTGTTGAAAGCGATTTTTGAACGTAAAAAAGTAGCCGCCGATCGTAAAGAGTAAATTGAACGGAGAAGAGACGTTCTTCAACCGGTTTTATCATTTCATATGCATGTCACACGAAATGAGCGTGAACCGGGCCCGGTAGAGAGCAGAAGGACCGGTCGATGGAATTCGGAGTAGCTTCATTCAAATTCGAGACCCGATCAGACCCGGGTACCACGAATACGTGATACTAGAAATAGCTCGGAGATTACATGCATGTCGGAGACAAGCACACATTCTGATATTTAACATTTTATCAATTGTTTTTTCTTAGGACTTTGATCTGAAAAAAATGAACGTTCGTGCGTGCACACGCGATCAATTCGATTATTATATTATGATAGTCGGTCATTATAGTATATATTATATTGAAATTTTTTTCTGAGATTTTGCTATCCATTTTTTTCAGTGCCTATGTATAGATATTTGCCCTCGACCAAATATCTATATACAGTATAAAAGATTCGGTAAAATCATATTTATGATTTTGTTGCATACGGAGATCGAGAACGAGATTCAAGTTTACGCGTGGCTGTAAAGTTCAACGAAACCGTTGATAGAAATGTTCTAATTTCGAATCGCTGCTGCATGTCACCAGACATCCATGCGACGAACACGTGAGAGAGATCTTGTATAAGCGACATTCGACGAACCGTATCTAGTACTTTCGGAATCAGACGACTCCACGCGTATCCTGAAATACTGAGCGTGGCAGTATTTCTCCCATTTTTTCCCCTTTTCTTTTCTCACTCGGACGGAGGCGCCGTTGAGGTCGAACCCTCCCGGCCTTATCGCCCCCGGTATTCTGGTTCGAAGTGGTAACGATAACCGACATACATATATTTCCAGCTCTCTCTTTCTTCTTCTCGCTTAGCTCTAACGCCCTCGCGAAATGGCCGATCGCGGAATCTTACCGAGCAAAGTTTAACTCGTCGCCGAAAACACGCGATGTTAGATCGCATAAAGATGTACTGAATCCGTTTCAACGCACACCCGTTATCGTTAAACACGTGTAAATAAATAGCATTAAAGGCATCACATTGACTTATTTTTCAAATTGAAATATATAGAAAATTATTTTATTTGGCGAAAATTCTGCTCGGTGTATTTTTTACTGTGCGATGCAGCACAATGTTCAGTATTCATTATTTGCCGTAGCGTTAATTAATATATAATTTTGTTTAATATAAATAAGAAATAATATTTTCAACAAATTGCTTATTTTAATAAGAAATAAATAAATGTTAAAAAAGCAAATAAATTAATAATTAGATAAAAATTAATTGATATTTGCACGAAATTAATTTAATTCAATAATAGATTTATAATCCAGGGGACAGTAACCTATTCCCATAGAAATTAAAATA
>NW_020227878.1:0-13753 GCF_003070985.1 Temnothorax curvispinosus
TAATCTTTAGGTTAAGGCCAGGGGTATATTCCGAACGATACCTGTTTGGCTTAGTTTTGTTTTTTGATATTGGCAGCCACTTAACTAAACTAACCGAGAAGTGTTCCGAACCCAACATAACCTGCAAATAGGTCAACGGTTACAGTGATACGCTATATTTGCAGACCAAAGCAAATTAAACCGAATAATAGTTTAAAGTTAATTAAAGTTAATAAAAATATTATAATAAAAATTATAATAGTAAAAATGAGTAGAAATAAAGCAATGATACTTGACGTGCTTTTTACAAGTTCTAGTTCAAATGAGAGTGATGATAATGTCGAATTTTTTCTTAAAAAAAATAATCGCGAAAATAATCATACAAAAAAGCCACGAGTAAAAAATTTTATTTACACAGTAATCTATGCCTATGATAATCAAGAATTTAAACGCTATTTTCGGTGAGTCAACACATAATAATTATATAAGCTATTCATTTTGCTTTTAATTTTACATGTGGTTTTTCCAGGATGTGTCGCACCACTTTTTACTTGTTGTTAAACATATTAGAGCCATATTTGCAAACTAAAGAAAGTAGTCCTGTTATTTCTCCTGAAAAGCAATTGTATATTGCTTTGTATGTATTAGGAACACCTGATTCATACAGGTAATTATTTATGTACATACAATAATTTTAAGAGGTAACATCATTTTGGTCAGTAAAAAATCGATGTTTTTTTTACTAAAAATGTTCTTTATATCCTTAAAAATTATATCCTTAAGCAGATATTCATTTATAACTTTTATTTACATAGATCTGTTGTAACTAAGTTTGATGTGGGGAATGCAATAGCTTGGGGAGCTGTAAAAAGAGTAGTGAGAGCTTTATGCTATTTCCGAAATTATTTTATTCATTGGCCGACGTTGGAAGAAGCGGAAAAAACAAGCAGATATATACAGAGAAAATATCATTTTCCATGCGTAATTGGAGCAATAGATGGAACGCACATTACAATCGCAACTCCAAAAAAAGATGGACTTGCTTACGTTAATCGAAAAAAACATCACTTTATACAGCTACAAGTATGAAGTATTATAAAATAACGCCTAGAAGATGTATTCTTTTTAATTTATATATTTTTAATTTTAATACATAAAATTTATTATATAATGTAGGGTGAGTCAGGAAGGTCGCACGGAAAAGAAATGATGTAAATAACACTTATATTTTGTGTTTCAGGGACAATATATAATTATCAGAATCAGATTCCGATGACTGCTTGGAATCATCGTCTAAATGCTCGGTATGAATTTACTGTAGAAAGGTGAAAAAAAGTACGGAGAAACAATAATGTTAGGACATTTGAGAAAGATCTTAAGTGGTTACAATCTTACAATTACAATCTTAAACTCTACAATAAAGATTTTATTACCTGTAGTGCTACATCTTACGGCTGTATTTTCTCTATCGTCGCTTTCATTAGAATTTTCCAATTCAATGTTATTAAGAGTATTTCCATTATCCAATTCAATGTTATTAAGAATATTTTCCACTTTGTCAAAATTGTTTGTGTCTATACAGTGAGATATTTGATTGGCTATTTCTTTATTGTATTTATGGAATAGTTCTGTAGCAAACTGTAAATCTGTAGAAATAAAATGTAATTAAAAATAAGAAAATGCGCAAAAAGATCTTTCCTATTGTAAGTTTACTTGCCGTTGTTAGCACGTTTATAAATATTATCAGGTACATAAAGACTTATGTTATGAGATTCATCTAATAATTGTAATATTTTTTTATTATAAGTTTTGGGATTCCGGTTTTTAAATAATTCGGGATATTTTTGTTTTTGCATAACGAGAAATTTTTTTGCGTATGATAAGTCTGAAAATTTTAATTATAATAAAATCTTTGCGATTAAAATAACGTTACAATTACGCGAGAGTAGACGTTTTATTATAAAATTAATTAATACTATGTGTAGCTCGTGTAAAAACTTCAATTACTTATTATGTATTTACAACACGGTGGTTTTACGAGAGGTTAGGCTATCTGTCACAACAATGATGTGCAAGGCAAGCAAAGATGCAGAATAAGGACCCGGACACACACTTCTGCACAACGCATAATGCGTAAGCATAAGAAAATTGATTGGTCCATACACATGTGCATAAGGAAATAGACCAATCAATTTTCTTATGCTTACGCATTATGCGTTGTGCAGAATTGTGTGCTCCCCGCTTATAATGGCCATCGCGCACAAAATTGCATAGGTTGCATAAGCATAGCATAAGACCGCTGGACCAATGAGCATCTTATGTAAATTAATATGGCGACTTTATGCTGGATGCTCATTGGTTTAGCGATCTTACGCTACGCATATGCTAAGCTATGCATTTTGTATGCGATGGCCTTAAGGCGTGTCAACTCTGAACCTACTTATCATACGGCAATCTCGGACTCATGGCTTGACGTTTTGATTGTGGATGACGTAAATAAGGTTTTATCATTCACTAAATCTCAGAGTCCTTTTATTGCTGGCCATGATTTCATTGCGTCGTCTATGTCACTTAATTCTAATCTGATATCTGAACGTTCTATTTCACGGCGAAACTACAGGGGCATTGATTGTTTGGTGTTCTCTGAATATCTTGGATCCATCGCTGGTACAGTGCGGACCACGGTCGTATACACAGGTCTGGCAACTCCGGTGGTGGGGGGTGACTCACTTATTGAAGCTAGTCGGGCTACTAGATCGCAACGACAGCGGCGGCCAGACAATGAATTACAAAACGCGCCAAATTTAAGTACGGTTATAACGAGACAAATAAAGAACGCGATGCTGACTGGCAGGAAATAAATTCGTTGTACATGCAGGCGAGCATGATAAATATGACCGAGTCTTATTATACCGTGATTTTAAATAACGTTTAGTCGAGTATCTTTAGCTACGGCATGAGACATTTTGATGATATTAGTGTCCGATTCCGGATGAATCATTGATACAATTTTAACATTATTCACTCATGAATAATGTTTAAATTGTAGCAGATTTGAAAAAAAACACATTTCAGGTTTACATGGTAAAGAAAAAAGTACAATATAACATTATTATATAAAGAGCAGTTTATTCATCCGTCAATTTTGACAGCTTTTTTTTCACAACAAATTTTTTACTTAATTTTAAGTTTTGTTGATAAGCGTGTTGCCTCATCCTTAACCGAATGTAATAGACTAATGCAAAGGATAGTATGTCAGAAGCGTGTTCTTTGCATGGAAACGTAAAATCATAAGTTGTAATAACTTCATTGAATGTTAACTCAAAAACATCCACATGATATGCATATTTTGCGAAGCATGCTTCTACGTGACAGATGAGATTAAAAAATTTAAGATTGGCGTGAATCAAGCCACCACGAGTTTTCATATCTATCAATTTCGTTGCCGCGTTCGGTACTGAAGCTCGACTGCAGGAATCAATTTTCACAGCTTTTATACAGGTATCATCCCTATTTCAAATAAGAAATGCATCAAATAATTTTAATATATTCGTACATTGTATTACTCGTTATTTTTACTATAAATAATTTAATTTTACTTATGCGTATGAGTAACAGCAAAAAATTTTTAAATATTTCCTATTACATTGTATCGATTTTAATGAATTTTTTTTAAATGCAAGCGTTTATTACAAAGATCACATTTCGTCACTATATTCTATTTAAAGTCATCACTTTTGCAAATCGCATATTAAAAATAAGTAAGTCATTATTGTAGATATTTATAAGTCCAATATAGGCACTAACATTTAATTTCTTGTAAATATATTTTAATATGCAGTTGCTCAACATAATGTTACTGTGTTAAAATAATTATGAAATCGAATTTTGCAGTTTTAATATTTATTTATACAAGTACTTAAGCCTTTTAAAAATAATTTTCTTCTGTACATTCATGTCTAACCTTTTAATACTCTCTTATAAAAACATTTTTTTCTTTTTTAAAATAAATTTTAAAGTAATTTTTAAATGTTATTATTCGTATCAGTTTGGATTATTTCAACATTGTAAAATGTCTTCCCTTATTAGCATAATGTATATAAAAGGTAATAAAAAAATTTAATTTAGAAAAAGAATAGACAAACAAATTTCAAATGACAAGGAATAAACAAAGAAATTAGTTTGACAAAAATAAACAATTTTAAAGGCGATTCAAGTACTTGTATCAAAATAAGCAACGTTTAATTTTAACAAAATCAATTTCGGAATTGTTTCAATTACAGCAGAATATTGATCGCTCGAAAAGTGACTTAATCTAAGGTTAAAAGTTATTAATGAACTTTGACAATTGTAACTCGCACTATTTTACACGCACTACTAATTGTAACTACAGATAAAAAGTTCACCCTATGCCGCGAACGAACGTCGCAGATATCGCGGTATCCACTGGGTGTATCCGAGACGCGGCAATGATCGACCGCAGAATTGTAGATCACGCGGACGTTAGGAGGGTTACAAGCACAGGTTACGAGCAAGGCGAAGGAAAGGTCGATGATGATGCAAATGCCGAGGGAGACGGCTAGCCACAGCAGCAATAGCGTCGTTATAGGTTACGTCGTTATTATGACGGTTATTATGACGATTATTAGACGGCGTTCCGGGCCCAATTCAGCGTAGCAAGGAGATAATGCTAGCGAAGGTGGTGAGCAAGTGAATAAACGACGTAGGCACACAGATTATATTTTTCAAAATTATTAACTCAGCGGCTATACACGTGACACAACACACGACCGTGCATTGAACCACTGAACATATAATAATATAACGGCGGCTACGGTCGTGGACTGTGGTACGACCGTGATGGTAGTAGCGACACGTGGTGGAGATATCATAAATTAAAAAACCTGCTTCAATAAGTGTGCTACCCCCACCACTAAAATTCGGCCCGAGTTGCCAGACCTGTGTATACGACCGTGGTGCGGACTGAGATTAAGGGGCACAACTAGTGTGACACTTTTGAAAAATCGAATTTTTTTTGCATTTTTCGATAGTCTATAGCTTCAAGAATAACATACTAAAATTTTAAGAGTGGATCTCAAATAGTTTTTGAACGGCAGCCTTCTAAAGAGTAGCTGCTCGTCGGTCAGAAACGTGCATAAGCTTCGAAAGAGGGTCGATTAACTCGAAGGAAAGCTTCAGCAACCCAGCAGGTACTTTCTTGAGGAAGAGGAAGGTGAATTATATGGGCCTGGAATAACAGATTAGCTGTAAGTATGATATTTCTCAATCAAACAATGAAATCAATATTTTTATCTAAACGCGTTTTTCTCAAAACGACGTTTTCCAAATTTGCTGCAGTTCTAACTCAAATACAAATCATCCGATCAACTTGAATTTTTTTGGAGCGTGTTTAATATTTGTTTTTCCATACAATGACCTTCCAGTTTTTTGATTGGATGAAAAATGTCAATTTGCCATGCAAAAAACCGCGAGATTTTTAAGCGTAATTTAAAATCTTTTTTCAAAACTCCGTCATTTTGTTGGATTTTAATTTTTTTTCATAATCCTACGTCATTGTACGGGAAATACCTTCTAGTTTAACGGACATTTTTTGTTTTTTTATTTCAAGCACTCTGAAGGCCGCAATCACTGCAGCAGTGGGAGAACGTTTTTTTTTTTGGAGACTCGGGAAATGACACATAAGTCGCTGAAAATTGATTATTTTCATACAAAAAAATTACTGCACATAGATCATTTATACACAAATATATTCTCAAAATTTCAAAACATTCGATGCAATACTTTTCTTTTAATAAATTCCCGAAAATCACCTTTTTTTTGGGCAGTCACACTAGTTGTGCCTCTTAATGAAGTGACTAACGATGCTGATGTTGATAGATTCTGTGAGGTGCTGTCTAGTAACCTGTTAAGGGCACTGAATATATTTGCTCTTATTCGTGTATTTGCAGTTAGGAAGCCTTCAGCGCGGTGGCTTACTGATGAACTTAAGACCCGGATGCGTGTTTGCAATCAATTATATAAGCAGGCAAAACGTTCTAGCAGTTTGCTTAGCTACGCCACCTACAGATTTTTTCGCAACCAGCTTAATACTGACATTAAACGTGCCAAAAGTGAGTTTTAATTTGAATCTCTGAAAAACATCACAGATCATGCAAAACTTTGGAAAGAACTAGCTCGTCTCAGTCTTGTAAGATCGACCTTAGTTTATCCTCTACATTTTTTTTACACCTGATCAATTAAACTCATTTTACGTTTCAGTTTCTACTGCTCTGTTCCCTTGCTCATATGCTGATTTTATTTCTGCCATTGACCAGGTCACTACAGGACCTCTTCATTTTTATGCGTCGGGTTCAGACAACCTCTTTATATTTTGCGTATTGCTTGGCCTATGATTTCATCGTATCTAACTGCTTTATTTAACCGCTCATTAGAAACTTCTTCATTTCCGTCTTAGTGAAAGCGGGCGCTTATCTGCCTTCTTTCTAAAATCGTATTCCTCTATCCCCGTCTGATACGCGACCGATAGCCAATCTGCCCGAACTGTCTAAAATACTTGACAGAATCGTTGCCTCACAGATCACTGACTACTTAATCAAGCATGATCTCATAAATCCTAGACAGTCCGCGTACCGCCCGAGTTATAACACTCAGTCGGCACTTCTGCGTGTGGGAGCGTCCCGTTTGACCACGTTAATATTTACCACGGTCCCAATTGACCACGTTGATATTGAACACGTTGCAATTGACCACGTTGCGATTGACCACGTTGTGATTGACCACGGTCCCGATTGACCACCGTCCCGACTGACCATGGTCCCGATTTACCACCATCCCGATTGACCACCGTTCCGATTAATCACGGTCCCTATTGACCACGTTGAGATTGACCACGTTGAAATTGACCACGTTGAGATTAACCACGTTGCGTTTGACCACATTAATATTGACCACGTTGCGATTGACAACGGTCCCGATTGACCACAATTAACCACCGTCCCAATTGACCACTGTCCCGATTGACCACCGTCTCGATTGACTACGGTTGCGATTGACCACCGTCTTGATTGTCCACGGTTCCGATTGACCATTGTCCCAATTGACCACGGTCACTATTGACCACGTTGAAATTGACCACGTTGAGATTGACTACGTTGCGTTTTGACCACGTTAATATTGATCACGTTGCGATTAATTACGGTCCCGATTGCCCACGGTTTTTATTAATCACGGTCTCGATTGACTACGTTGATATTAACCACAGTCCCGATTAACCATGTTGATATTGGCTACGGTTTCGATTGACCACGGTCCCGATTAACCACCGTCCCGATTGACCATCGTCCCGATTGACCACGGTTCCGATTGACCACCGTCCCGATTGACAATCGTCTCGATTGACCATTGTTTCGATTGACCACGGTCCCGATTGACCACGTTGATATTGACCACGGTTCCAATTGACCACAGTCCCGATTGACCACCGTCCCGATTGACCACTGTTCCGATTGACCACCGTCCCGATTGACCACGATTGAGCACGAGTTACAATATTAAGCAGTTCCTGAGATATATACAGGGTGTAGAAAAAACTAAGTTTCGTAAATTTGTGTAATGAAAGAAGGAATAAATACACCAACTTTTAAGTATAGGAACCATGGGTCAACGACGCTTCGTTACGGCGTGATGGGCGTTTAATTAAATTGTCACAACGACTGCGATGCAATGATTTTATTCCATCAATTTAACATGTTTACAGTAGAGACCCTCTATACAGAGTCTGGCTATAAGCGATTTTGTCCAAATCCTGCGAGAGGAAGGATATACATTATTATGTATGTACAACCACTGAGATATAAGTAATATCTCAGTATTTACAACACAATAATTTTACGAGAGGTTATGAAATCTGTCATAACAATTCGTGGAAAAAATGTATGTTAACTGTTATCAAGGAAGTATAGCTCTACTTTGTAGACGAATAATATTCACAAAGTTTCACCTAAATCTGAGCATGGACGTTTTCGGAAGTACAGCCGCGATTGGTCGAAACCTTATGTTTATGGAAAAGTTGAGAGATCATATTTATATATACAGCAGATCATAAAATAAATTCAAAAAAATGAAGCAAAAGAAAATTGGAGCAAAACGCCCTTATCCTTCCGATCAATCAATTAACCTAGCGTTAGCTAAATTCTTTTTTAGCTGCAACATTTCTTTTAATGTGGTGGAATCAAAATTATTCAGAAACTTCGTGAATTTGCTGAATCCTAACTATAAAGTACCAACAAGAAAGAAGGTTTCAAACCAATTGTTAGACGCGGTGCATGAAGAAATTACAACTAAGCCTTGGTGAAAAAATTTCTCATTTTTTCATATTTTTTCATATTTTTCATATTTTCTCAGAAATTTTGCAAGAATTAGGATTTATGAAAAATTCTAAAAAAATATTTGGTTGGCCAATAAATCCGTGCGGTTTTTCTCGATAGATGGCGTCAAGGCGCTCTGCCTAAGCTTTATCTTCAGTCGGTAAGTTTTGAAACCGTATAGTCATTGATCAATGACATTTAAACGTGTATTTAAAAAATATACGTAAATATTGCTTGAGTATCTTGTGTGTTTTGCGTTATCTGAAAATGGATAACCAGAACGAGCATTTTCGGCATATTATGCTTTTTTATTTTAAACAAGGCAAAAACGCGTTTCAAACCTGTAAAAAGATTTGTGAAGTATATGGTGAGGATGCCGTAAAAGAACGCGTATGCCAAAAGTGGTTTGCGAGATTTCGTTGCGGAGATTTTTCCGTCAAAAACAAACCACGCTCAGGCCGACCAAATGAAATCGATAGCGACAATTTGAAGGCGATGATCGACTCCAATCCACACTACACGACGCGAGAGATTGCAGACGTTCTCCTAATATCGAAATCGAACGTGGAAAATTATCTGCATCAACTTGGATACGTTAGCCGTCTCGATGTTTGGGTTCCACACGAACTGAAGGAAGCTCATTTAATCCAACGCATTTCCATCAGCGATTCACTCGGAAAACGTGAGAAAAGCGATCCATTCCTGAAGCGTATGGTAACTGGCGATGAAAAATGGATCTTCTACAATAACATCACGTGCAAAAGATCGTGGGGGCAGCGCAGCGAACCGCCACAAATCGCTTCGAAGGCAGGACTTTACCCGAGCAAGATTATGCTCTCAATTTGGTGGGATTGGAAAAATGTTGTGTATTACAAGCTACTTCCGAAGAACAAAACGATCAATTCAGATGTTTACTGTAATCAACTGGATAAATTAAATGCAGCGATCCACGAGAAGCGTCCAGAATTGGTGAATCGTAAAGGCGTCGTCTTTCACCATGACAACGCTAAGCCGCACACATCTCTACAAACCCGGCAAAAAATATTGGCGTTAGGCTGGGATGTCTTATAACATTCTCCGTATTCTCCAGACCATGCACCATCAGATTATCATCTGTTCCGCTCCCTTCAAAATTCCTTGAATGGAAAGCACCTCGTTTCTGAGGAAGCTGTCAAACAACACTTGGAACAGTTTTTTGCCGAGAAATACAGGAAGTTCTTTAAACGAAAAATTATGAAGCTGCCCGAAAGATGGCAAAAGATAGTAGATAACAACGGCCAATACATAATTGATTAAAGTTATTTGAGATCGCTGTAATTGGCATCGCGAACCGCTTTCGGCTGCTTGTCAGCGCATGCACGCTTGCGATAATTAATATTTGCTTAAACCGTCGCACAGTGGGGCCAATTCCCGAAAAGCTGGCCAAAAGTCGAAAAATAAAGTTTTAATTTATGGAATTTGAAGTACATAGATGTATAGAGTAATGTTCAAAGAATATGTAACGGCCCTTTATAAGAGCTAATTAAGTATACATGGCAGGTATAAGCCAGTACAAAAAGGACCTTCGCACGAGTAACAGCTCGAGCGTCCGAGCTCATGTTCAAGCGTCATATTCAAAAATTCGTAGAAAATCGTAAAGTTGATCTTTTTTAATTCTACAAAGCGGATGTTTTAAATGGAAAAATGTAGTTTATTATTGTATTTGTTAAAAATTATAACAAATAAATATAAATTAACAGTAACGCAATGTTTGAAGTGTAAAATAATGAAAATTTGTGTGCAATCGTTTAAATTATTATGTGTGCAATTGTTTATATTATTATGTAACAAAATTTGTAAAAATTAGCTGTTACTAGCTGCTACTTTGTTTTTAATGTTGTACATTTGTATTTAAAACCTTCCAAATTCGCATAAACTTATTAACGCCTATGCTTAAACCACTAACAACATAGTAAAACTAATAATTGAAAATAGAACATGACCTTTAACTAGGTAAATTGGAATACAGTAATTGTTTAAACAATAATTGTTTAAACAAATTACTGCAAAATAAATTTTTTATAAATCTGACAGCGGCAATAGATTCAACGGGAAAAATAATAGAATGTTAAAAAAAGTGTGTGTGTGTGTGTGTGTGTGTGTGTGTGCGCGCGCGCGTGCGCGTGCGCGCGCGCGTTCGTTGAAGTAGTAGCTGTTGTGTTGAATACAATATATAAATTCAAAAAGAATGTTAAACGATGTAGTCCAGACCGGGCACGGTGACCGTGGATGTTCTAGAAAAATTCCGAAATGATGACGGGTTATCTACATTACATATGTGGATTCGATTCTTTGAATGTTGTTTGCATATTTCGTATAAAATCGAAATTAAAAAATGGCAAGCGCGAGGAAATAAAAAGAAATTAATAGAAGATAGAAAAAAAACAATTCAAAAAGGTTTTCGCCAACAGTTAGGCCTTATTGTTGATAAACCAAAATCTGGATTTGGCAATACAAATGATGGGAATACTGCTCGACGATTTTTTGAAAATAAATCCATTTCCGCTGCTATAACGGGCGTTGACGAAGATCTTATTAAAATATTTCATATTATTTTACAAGCTATTACAAGTGGTCATGAAATTAACATACCAAATTTCCAAGAATACACAATACAGACAGCTCGAAAATTTGTCGATTTATATCCTTGGTTCTACATGCCTACTTCTATACACAAACTTTTAATTCACGGCTCTGAAATAATACAATCTGCTTTACTGCCAATCGGACAAATGTCTGAAGATGCACAGAAATCTTGTAATAAATATATTAAAAGATACCGTGAAGATTTTGCACGAAAATGCAGTAGAACAAAAACGATGGAAGATCTTTTCTTGCGCTTGCTAACGTCATCAGGTCTGTATATATCAAGTTTAAAAAAATTGCCACAAAAGAAATTAAAATCCTTATATCCGGAAACAGTTAAATTGCTTACTTCACCATCACTTTATGCGTCCAGTGCTGATTCTATCTCTTCTTTTTCGATATCATCAGATTCTTCAGGTTTAGATACAGATAATTCAACTGTTCGATATCGTGGAGTCGCAATAGGGATCAGGGCGGTGGCGGTGAGTCAGCGAGACAAGATTTGGTAACAAAACAATAAATTCTGTGTCTAAATTACATATATTATGTTTGCATTGTCTTAGGCGGCGCCTTGAAGGCGCCTAATCAAAAATTAAGTGCTAACGCACGGTTTCAAAACTTAATGTGGCGGATGGCCTTCTTTGCACGGGGCTCGGAGGGGACCGAGTTATTATTGAGGTCGAGTTTAGAGCCCGAGGTGAGAGGTGGCTTGTCCGTCGGTTGATCCGGTGGGTCCACTGGCGATGAAGGAGCCAGGAAAGCTCGCCTGAGCACCGTCTGACACGCTGTGGTTCGCGTCTCCTTGACGCGAATCAGGTGGAGGGCCGGTGGTCGAGAGATGCGGCAATCCCGTTTCGGGAGCGTCACTCCGGCAGGCCTGGTGCGGCGCACCTCCGGGAGCTCCAGTGCAATGAGCTTCCACGGACGTATTGCCTGTCCCTTGTCCAACTCCCGTCTCGTCGCTTGCCGCTCCTGCGGCACTGGCTGGTTGGAAAGACGAGGTTTCACAAGGGCCGGTGTCTCTTGGTGCCGCTCCTGCGACACCGGTTTAGCGGGCTCCGCCCCCTTTGTGTGCCGCTCCTGAGGTACTGGCGGGTAGGAGAGGCGCTTCCTTCGTCTCTGGCTCCGCGTCCTGGTTCGGCACCTTTTTCTTCTGGTCGCTGTTGGAGTGGGGCCACTCCGCGCCTCCGCTTCCACTGTGCCGGGCCCGGAGGGGGCGTCCGACTTGGAGGGGGCCGCGGTCTCCACGATGGCTCCACAGGAGTGCAATGAGCGGAGGAGAAGTCTCTCGACGCTCGACAATTACTGCGCGGAGGAGAGGGAATCTCACTCGACGCGACAAAAGATTTAATATTTCGATTCTCTCAACGCTTCCTCGAAGCGAGATCGCAGAGTATAGCGGTAGGATTCGATGCTGGTCTGTGCGCAGCTCGCCTTAAATTGCTACTCGAACGTACTTTAAACGCGAGTAAGTGTACGTGAGCCGGCGACGCGCCGCGGCGAGCCGCGAAATCTGATAAGCGCGTGTTGGCCGGGCGCGCATTTGTCAGGGGCGCGCGGCACATGTTCGACTTCTCGAACATCAACTGATGATGAAAACTAATTTGTATGTAAATTTTATGTAAATATTAGGTACTTGCATGTAACTATTTGTATGGAAATATTAGATTAATATTTTTGTAAACACTAATTTATTTTTTACATTCGGTTTTGTATTGTACTTCTTAATTTATTTGTCACAAGTATTTTTATAAAATAAATAAAAATTATGGATTTTAAAAATTTTGTATTCATTTTACATCTGCCATTCATTTTGTTTCCAGATTCGTTATTTGCGACCCCGAAAACTTATAAATTCCACGTTTCACATAAATTAAATAAAAATAACGGTTTATAGATATGCTTTTTAGTATTTCATAGCCGCCATTTTGTTTTTTTATTTTATTTTGACTTCAGATTACTAACCAGCGACTTTGAAAACGTATGTGTACAAAATTAAACATAAAATCAATAAAAATTATGATTTATAGATATGCTTTTTAGTATTTTATAACCGCCATTTTGTTTTTTTTTTTTTTTATTTGAAATTTGTTATCAACGACCCCAAAAACTTTTATATATCAAGTTTCAAGTAAATATCTTAATTTTTCGACTTTTGGCCAGCTTTTCGGGAATCGGCCCCACTGTGCGTCGCATAAGATTTATCACGGTAATATTCAGCATTTAGTATAGCATGGACCTTTCGGGATTAGCATTCTGGCAACTTCTCTAACATTGTCATCAACAATAAGGTCAAGCTTTGTTCAACGGTACGAACGACTTATTTGTGCTTACACAACGGAAAAATCCATGCTATAAACAAAGCAGGCGAAAACAGGTAACGATCGCTTCGGGTCGTCACTTGAAAACCGTGACGTAAGCACGGTGACGTAGGCCGCCGGTGGCCAATCACCCTCGCGAAATCATCGGTAACTAGCTTGGAGGGAGTTGCGCCCCGGAGGTGATAAAAGAACCACCGCTGCGCCGCGGAATCGATTTCGCTCGCAGATCACCCGCCTAGTATACCTATACGACCGCTAATACACCGCTTTGTACCGCTTCTCGCCTTGCAATCCGCACTGCTTTTGCACTCGCGATTCGCTTTGCTTTGCTGATAGCTTTAGTGCGCGCTGTCGCACACGGATTTCTGTTAAATAAGTGTATATATTCAGACATTAAATAGACCTTGTTTCATTGTACTGTATTTCTGGACTTGCTGTTTT
>NW_020227879.1:0-8695 GCF_003070985.1 Temnothorax curvispinosus
TCAATATTTTAATTTGGAACTGTTTTTACAATTTTGCTTTAAAATGTTTAAACATTTTTAATACTTTATTATTTTAAAACCAATTAACTTTGTAAGTACGAATAATGTGTGTATGTGTTTGAATTGTTTTTTTTTTTTTTAAATATTGCATGATCATATCATTTTATTAGTTAATTACAATTTTTAGTAAAATTGCTGATTTACAAATGGGTTATTGGTACAAATAAATAAAATTTTTTGTGATTTGATTTCTTTTTAAATCAAACATTGTTTTAAATTTATACTTATTGAGTTTTCTTAATATTTAATTTTATTTAAAAGAGCATGCAATTTTTTTGCAGAATGTGGTATAGATGAAGAAGTATTCAGACAAATAGATAATGATTTTTTAGATCAGTTATTTGATAAATCTGAATGTGGATTCAGGAAGAAATTTGAAATAAAATTGGGTGTTTGGAGAAGTGATGGTGGTTTTTTGCATGACGAAAAACAAAATAAATGTTATGAAAAATCAGAATTAACAAATGAACACACAAATGATTTTGCTTCTGAATCTACTAATTCTTCGCTCAATCATGATGATTCACTTGCCACAATAGATCATAACACGCATACTATATCTACAAATAATATCTCTAATATGTCATTACTTGATCTGATAGAAGTTGAATCAACTGTGAACGTGATCACAGTTATGCGTATGTCATTTGTATTCTAATCTTTATAATGTAGTAAATAAAATTTCTTAATTTCATTTATATAATTTCTTTATACATGGTCTCTTTGTTAAAATTTTCAAATGTATATTTCAAACAATATTTTTTATTTTTATTTTTATACAACTAATTCATATAATTTGTCATTAAATGAATGCAGTTGCTAACCCTCAAATTTAAATTTAATATTTAAAGTTGTTATATTGTCAACAATAAAAAATTAAAATCATTAACATTTGACTAACTATACATGACTAACATTAACATTTAACTAACATTAACAAAATTTTGTATTTTTGTAACTATACATTGACTAACATTAACATTTAACTAACATTAACAAAATTCTGTATTTTTTTTACTACAGTCTAGTAAATTTCTTAAATAATTATTTTTGTTGTTGGTTGTTTGTTTGCTTAACAGCTAATAGACCAGTAAAGAAAATTGCTGATTTGCTGAAATGTACAGTCAAAGGCAAGATAATTATGCAAACATTTAAATTATTTAAAAATATTGATACCAGGTTACTATCGGATCTTGTAATTGATAATGAATTTGAAACTTCAGGATATAGGTATGCAATTAGTTTTATTAAAAAAGAGATTTCAAAATATAAAATTAATTTTATTTTTATTTTATTTTATTTTATTTTTATATATCTTCTGTTTACTTTCATCTAAAATCATATTTAATATTACCGAAACAAGTATAAACAAATGTAACAAAAGTCTTTGTTATTTGTTAAAGAAGAAATAAATAGTTTGTTATTTTTCTAAAACAAACAAAATATGTTAATATTTTTTATTGTATTTTAATATTTCTTTATTAACAGAATAACTAAAGAAAGATTTATTGAATTGGCGAGAGAATTGGCAGAAATTTTTGTAGTGCCACCTAAAACAGTTGAAGAGGCAGCAAAATTGTTTTACTATCCTTTTCAAAAAGCAATAGCAGGTCATAAGTGTGTCAGTGCTGGTGGTATTCTTTATGATAAATACTTCAACTATCGCAGAAAATTGATTCACTGTCAATTAATATCACCTGATGAACAACAGATAGAAGATGCATGTGGCTTACAAAATAAGTAAAATCAAGCTTTGTTTGGTATTACTTATTTTGAAAAAACTCGTACAATTTCATTTTATAATTTTATTTCTCGATTTTTAGATACACCTATCGAATTTGCTGAACACGCCATAAAATGGCTGGAAGTCAATGATAAGCCAGAACAAGAAGTCATCACGAAATGGAATAACACATTTCATTTAAGAGTCCCTTGTAAAAACGTAAAGAATTATTTTTTACAGTTTAAATGTTTAAGATCGACTTTTGGCCACATACTAGTGAGTTTCACTTTCAACTTCTTAACATTACGTAAAAGTAATGGTTATACATTTAAATATTATTATATTTCTAGTTATCTTATGATTTTGACACAATTTATCCCAATGCGAAAACTAAATTTAAAGAAGAGTGGGACACAGTAGCTCCATTAATAATACGTTGTGCTAAATCAAAAAATAAATTAAATTCATCAGATGAGGAATTAATTGAAGCAGGTATATTATATTAAATGAAATGTTTTTATTTAAAATAAGTATTATTGCAAATATAACTTGAATTAATTTATAAAAATTTGATTAACACTTTGAACATTTTAAAATAGCGATGTTTTTTATATGACATATTATAACATATTATGACATATTATATTGTGTGCAAAATAGATTATTTAGGTTAATGATTGATTTTATTGTTGTAGGAAAAACGAATATTTTAGCACTATTTTGTTTATCGAAAATTCTCAGGACAATTCTTCGCAAAAGAAAAGATTCTGATATTACTTTTGGATGTTTGTTACAAGATGTAACGAATTCCTTTATACTTCATGTTAAGGTATAAGTTTAAATTAATTAAAAATAATAAGCACTTTTCTTCATTTTAGTTATAAAATTGTATAAATTATAGTTTATTAATTTTTCTTTAGTCGCTTGATGATTTAACGGAGTTTAAGAATAGAAGAATTGAAGAGTCAAACAAAAGTGGAAATAAAATTGGACCTTACGTCGCAATTATTGGAAATATAAAAAAAATTGATGATGAAGATGAAGATGAACAGGAATATAAAGTATTTTTAATTATTAATGATTTCAATTTTGAAATAAAATCAAACAGTGTAATTGAAGCAATCGACTATTGTTTTAAATCGTTTTTTGCGCTGAAAATAGATTTTTCTGCAGAATGCAGGCACTTATGGGTGTTTCTTCAAATTTATTTTTATAAGATTGAGTGTCAAAAAGTCAAAATGTATACTACTGTTACAAAATTTATTAATAGATTGGATGAACTCCGCAATAACGATAGTTAGTTTCGTATAATAGTACATATATTTCATTTGTTTTATGAAAATTTGAGTATTTTTCAGATTTAATATTTATATTCACATATAAAAAAATATTTTTTGTAATACTGAACAAATAAATGTTATTTTTATATTTCATTGTTGCATTTCTGTATTTATTTACAAAATGATTAATTTAGAAGACGAAATGTTGAAGCTTACATTGCAATTATACAATAATCCTTTAATATCATTAAAGACAGTACAATTTATTGTGGATAGATTAATAAACTTTATTAATGTAATATATGTGAGGTACATTGAAGAGAAAGGAAGCCAATTAAATAAGAGTACACATGAATTAACTAATATTATTAAAGCTATATCAGAAGACTCAAAACAAATTTTTAACAAGTTTAGTACAGAACATCTTAGATTTGAATTATATAAAGAAAAGGGTCTCTTAACGTTTTCAAAAAAAAGTGAAATTGGCCGAACGTTTAATAATATAGTTGAAAATAATCAAGTATGTATCACGGAGAAAAAAATTTATGCTTAATATATTCCTTTAAAATGGAGCTTGAAAGTAATGCTCGAAATACCTGGAATATTTGATTTGCTAGTAAGTTATATGAACGAATTAGAAAAAGAAACAAATATAATAAGTAACTTTATTCAATCTGATTGTTGAAAAAATTAAAATGTTCCAGGGACTTCGAAAACAAATTTGTAATTCCGCTTTTTATGTATCAAGACGATTTTGAAACAGGCAATCCTCTCGGTTCAAACGCAGGAAAGAACAAACTAGGCGGTGTGTACGTATCTATACCGTGTTTTCCTCAATACATCACATCTCAGTTAAATTATATATTATTAACAATTTTATTTTATGCTAATGATCGTAAAGAATACGGAAATAAGAGTATTTTTCATCCATTAATAATAGAACTAAATGAATTAAAACATGAAGGTTCAGTTATAAACGTTAACAACAAACAGCATAAAATTTTTTTCCAGTTATGTTTAATTTTAGGTGACAACTTAGGTCTTAATGAGATTCTAGGTTTCACTAATAAATTTTCATCCGGTAAACCTTGTAGAATTTGTAGTGCCTCTATAGATCTAATTAATGTTTTAACTAGAGAAAATGAGCAGCTATTAAGAACACCGGCATCTTATAATAAAGACTGCAATAAAAAAAATTCTAGTGAAACTGGAATTGAAGAGTCATGTGTTTTTCATACAGTAAACGGTTTTCACGTTTGTGATAATATTTGTTTAGACATAATGCATGACATTTTCGAAGGTACTGCTAATTACACAATGGTAAATATTTGTCGCAATTTGATTTATAAGCAAAAGTTATTTTCTTTAGAATTTTTAAACGACAGAACGCAAGCCTTCAAATATGGTTCAGTAGAAAATTCTACTAAAATACCTGTTATAAAAAAAGAGCATTTTAAAAGTAGGAATAAATTTAAAATGTCCGCAGCTGAAATGATAGCTTTTACTAAATACTTTGGGTTACTGGTTGGTGATAAAGTACAAGAAGACAACAGTGTTTGGGATTTATATATTATGTTTCGAAAAATCGTGGCTATCGTAACTTCTCCACGAATTGTTCAAGGACATATAATTCAATTAGAAGTATTAATTCCCGAGTTTTTGTGCTTGTACAAAGAATTATACGGGTCTTTAAAATATAAATTTCATAATATGACTCACATTGTTCGCTGTTTAATGAAGAACGGACCTTTGGTATACTATTGGACTATGAGATACGAGTCAAAGCATAGGCAACTTAAATTTTCAGCTGTCGCTATTAACAATAGAGTCAATTTAATAAAAACTATAAGTAATAGAAGTCAATTACAATTGGCATATTTACGATATTGTAACGATCAACAGTATAATCGCCTAATAATTAATAGCAGTGAAGATATTGATGCATATACACGAAAACTATATTTTCCGAACAGTGCAGATGGTGAACGCATCCTATCAACAATATTCATTGAATTTAAAGGATTAGAATATAGAATTAACATGGTTGTAGTAGTAGAAATAAATGATAATATGCTTAGTTTTGGAAAAATTTTAAATATTTTCATAAAAGACGAGAATATATATGTACTATTACAACGTTTGAACAATATTTGTTTTAATGAGCATTATTATGCGTATAATATTGAAATATGTAGAACATATTTTCTCAAAAATGTTAATGCTTTACCTGATATTCATCCGTGCATTTTAATAGAAGGAGAAAATTCTACATATTTTGTTGCTACAAAATACATATTGTAAATAATTAAGATAATTGACAATGTCTGCTTTTGTAATAACCAGATTTTATTTAAAAAAATTTCTTTCCATCACTTGAAATACTTTTTTTCTACATTACATTATTTACATTAGCTTTAATACTTAAACAGTTGTATAGTTATCTTTAATACTTGTTGTATAGTTATCTTTAATACTTAAACAGTTATAAGTTCTTATATTTAAGGTCTATCTACGCGCTCGAATTAGCTGAATTATAAAAACATGTAACTGATATTAATGATTAATATACACATAATAAAACACTTCATAACATTATATAATATTTATTTCATTAATAAAATTTATTGTTGTACTAATGAATAATGTACCTCAATTATATATATATATATATATATATATATTGTCACGACTTTTTACCCGTTCGGGCGCAAAGCCGGATCAAAAGGGAGTTGCGGGAGAGTAGGATGTCAGGCCTCTCCGACGGATCTCTCGCACGAACCAAATTTCTAACGCGAACGTGAGTGTTGGGCGCCAGACGCGGTATCCCGCGTCCACTAACGCGAAATTTATCACAAATTATCCAAACGTTTATCGTAATTAAACGGCGTGCGAGAAATCGACCAGCTCGGCGTATTACTCAGGGACGAAGGTGGTATAGGGCAGCGCGAATTGTGACGGGCGACACAGAAATTACGAACTCAAACAATTAATAACAAAAGAGATTAACATTTATTGCAAAGAAAAAAAAACAATTAGCTCACGAGATTGCTCTAATAAATTAAAGAACCGTTGATTCATCTCTCACAAAAGCGAAATCATATAGACGTGAATAATCGTGAGCGTGGAAGAATAAATCAAAAATCGCTACAACCAGGAAAATAATAACTCCGAAAACAAGTCAAATTTTCACGCGATCTCAGACGCCAAGTTTACTCCAGAAAGTACGCAGGATCGCGATTGTTCAGAATTCTGTCGCCAGGAGAGAGTATCCCCGAAATACGAGGCGCAATATAACACAACGACGGGCCAATAATCAAGCCCGAACGCGACAGGTAACGCGGAATATCTAGGTTTTATCGCGCAGAGGAAATCATCAGCGCGAGAAGAATATCGTACTCAATCTAACGAATTTTTACGTGACATACGCCCTACGCAAAAGAGTACTTAATTCAACGCGAAAGAAAGAGTATTTTCCGAGGAGAATAGCGCTAAACCAGCGCGAGACTACACAACGCAATAATGTCTTGACGGATTTACAGACTAACGCGAAATAAACTAAATCTAACGCAAGAGATGACGAACTTACATACTAACGCAATGTACAACTAAATCTACGCAGGGGAAAATATCTACACGAGGAAAACGCGAATTTGACCGCAAGCACACGAGATTACGGAAACGGCGTAACGCGAAAGAATCATTCTCGACGAATAAACTACGATCACGAGAGTCGCGCGTGACGCACCGCCGGGTAATACGCGATCGCAACCACAGATACCGTAAGAATGTTCGCGAATTACCGAATCGAGATATCTATCGCGATCTCCAGGACTTTCACGCGATGAGTACTATTCACCGGCCACGAGACCATTCCAAAGCCCTTCGCTCTCGCTCTCGATCGCAGATGCAAAATTACGAGATCTCAGTTACGCGAGTACTTTAGGCGAGAGCGTGGCCCGGAGGGCGGTGCCGTGGCTTACATTACTACCGTCTATTACGAGGCAACCTCACCGGTAAGATACTTCCTCGGTCGGGGTTGTCCTCTCCGCCGTCACCAAAAGCCGTCGCGAGAGAATCAGGCACCAAGTGCGCAGCAAGAGTCGGTCGAGAAGCGCTCAAGAAAGCCGTGCGTGTCGTCCCGAGGGTGGCTCAAGAATGATCGCGGAAGTGCGCTCGATAGAGGCGTCGATCTAACGCCCCTAGCGGGACATGCGCGACCCTTCCGCGCGATAAGCGGACCAATTGGCGATGAGCTCGCAAGCTCGCGAGGGAGTCGCTAGCAGGGTTATCGACCGTGGATTCGGCGGGGCGTTCGAACGTGCCCTTCGCGCTCGCGGGGTCCTTCCAGGTTTCCCCGTTGTAGTAGGCAAGGCGATGACTCCCGCGGTGTCCTCTGGCTCGACTCGGGGGCGGTGGCCATCCACCCCCAGAGTCCGTCTGGCCTCGGAGGACTGCAGACAGGCCCGGCGCCGGGCCCCTGCAATGCACAGGTTCGCCTGCCGTTGCTGGCGCGCAGCGCGCGCATCTCACGTCGTCCCTCGCTTAGTAGCGGTCCTCGTAACTCGGGCTCCTCGCCCTCGACATCTCGCTTTCGGTTCTTGTGATTCCGTTTATCATCCGGCTCTCCTGGTACTCCTCGTCATCTTCAGCGTGGCGTTGGAACTCCAACTCGACGGGGTGAGGCGCCACGCAATATCGCAAGAAAAAAAACAATAATGAATATTTGAATCGCAACTTTAATACGCCCCTGGAGATCGAAGGTTGATTCGTGAGCCGTCCTCGGGCGCGCAATCCGCGCCTTGTGACGGCGGCGGAGCGCTGCCACGCCGCGGCGAAACCGCAACGTCACAATATATATATATATATATATATGTTGACACTTTACGCGATGGTGCCCCCTTTGGTAGACTGGCGCAGCGTACATACATACACGGCACTGCTTCTTGCGGCGCTCGGCCGCTAGCACGCGCGTGGAGTGGGAAAAACAGCACCGCGTTCCGGTCTCTACTGATAAATTCAGTAGTTTTTACTGAAGAAGCATGTAGTTGTGGTTATTGTAGATGGTTCTGTCATATTTACAACGTAAATGACGTAATGCTGCTGACGTTACTGAACATGCGTTACTGTACTACTTTAGTTGGAACTACTGAACTTATCAGTAGACACAACGGATCTTTTCTCTCAGTGTATGTCACAACAGATAGAAATAGAAAACGAAATAATAGCGATTGCTGCAGATCTGTCGTCCAGCTCTACTAATACCAGTTCAAGTTCAAATATTTTCGACGACAGCATTAGTGAGATAATGAACTCCACTAACGAATCTGGTGCATCTTCTTCAAGCGAAGAAGCTGAAGATGAAATACTGTTTCCATTATATCAACTTCTTATACAGGGAAGGAGACGTAGCAAAGTTCAAGGCTTCCTCGATACTGTCCACTTATATAGTGATACTGTATTTAAGGAACACTTTAGATTACAGCGACGTACAGCATATCTTCAAATAGGTATATCAAATATTGTGTATTATTTACATTTCTTAAAAATACGTATTATTTATATTTTTTAATAATTTGTGTGCTATATTTATTTTTATATTTGCAGACATGTTGCAGCAGAGCGATTTTATCCC
>NW_020227880.1:0-1000 GCF_003070985.1 Temnothorax curvispinosus
GCTGCGCCTTTCCCTGGGCCGCTCCTCGGCACCCTGGTCTGACTGGCATTTCGCTCGGGAGTGACCCGGGGTCTTCCAGATCGTTATACTGCCGCTGTTACGACCGAGTGCGGGGTGAACTCCGGCCGGCGACGCTCATGCACTTGCGGGGAGGTCCGGGCGATCCGACTTCCAGCCATGTCCCCTGGCCGTCTCCTTAATCCTCCGCCCTTCCTCGTTGCGGCTCCCGGCCGTTACAGGTTGACTCCGGTCACCACTGGCAATCCCTTAAAAACTTAACAACTAATTAGACCAATTACTAATACGCGACCGCCCTCCTCTCGCTCTAACGAGGAGGCATCCCCGAATTCCCCTCGGCCGAGCCCGTCCGGGAAGGAGACGCGACTTGTCACGTCACAACATATGCTTCTCATTATTTCAGATCCGGTAATGTCAGAAAAAAGGAAAATTCTTCCAAAGAACAAACTGGAATTGCATCCGGATGCGTTAAATCTCTTATTGGATTAAAAGTAAGATCCATCTTCATAATACACTAATATTATATATACCATAAGTTATTTTTTTTCAGGTTTACATAATTTTAAATAATAACATTCATTAAAGAAGAGAGGAAACCGAAAGTTTCGTTAATAACAAGCAACATTAATAACATGTTATTATTACGTTATTATATGGACTTGTAACAAGTGGTTTAAAAAGTGGTTTAAAAAGTGGTTTAAAAAGTGTTTTTGTTTTAACTATTATCATTATTAGATACATTTTTAGAAGCCCTACAACTTTGCTTCTTACATATTTTTTATTATAGTTGCTTATTTTCTAGATATTGAATATTGAATAAAAATAGCGTATTCATCCCACTGTGGCGCCGGTAGCAGGATTTACATCACCACCCGCTGTGCTCCCAGGGTACTTTCCGGGCGCTAGATACGTGCCGGGGACGGCGCCGTCTTTTTATGAACGGGGATAGTTTCGCCCCGGAGGCAAGATTTGCGATACTCGA
>NW_020227881.1:0-22846 GCF_003070985.1 Temnothorax curvispinosus
AGTATCGAGAACCGCAACTCAAGTTCCTTGTAGAACCTAGAGAACTAGCAGCGACCGGTAGAGACTGCCGTGTGCTTGTTAGAACTCTCCGCTCCGCTCCGCGCGTAGCCTAGTAGCTCTTGTGGCAAATATCTCATATAATATGGGACATTTCAAAAAATTCATAAGAATATTTTTTGTAGATATTTGTCTGCTCTACAACTTTGATCTCTACAAAAATTTCAAAATTTATCGTATTTGTGGAGAAAAACAAATTTGTTTATAAATTGTTAATAAAAAACATACTTAGGGATAGCGGAAAATGGCGGAATTTGAATATGTTGTTCAGTATATTTTTCTGAACACAATGACGTAATAAAACCTTGTGTTGCAATTTTTTCTAGGTACCCCCTCTTTTTTCCGTATTTTGACTGGAGTATATACGGTTCGAATGGAAATGCGTGTGAAGAAATTAAGTTATGATTTATATTTTTAAAAATTCATTTTTTATTCTTCTTCTTTTACATATTTTTTTGTTTTTACGTACTACGGTAGCGCACTAAAAAATAAAACTGCGAGCTCACAATCGACGAGCTGATGTTTATCGAAGGCATCGCTATCGCGTATTACATTCAATACTTGCGCAAGATCCGTTACAGTGGACGCGATTTTGGAGAATTGCGTGAACTTGACATCGACCGTCTCGACAATACTCAATCGATGAAACATCGCGTCGACGCACAGCATTTCGTCGTCAAGCCGTCCTACGGCACATACCCTTTTCGGCAAGCCGCCTTGCGGCACACACACACACACACACACACACACACACACACACACACACACACACAAGGGATGTTGAGACGCGCCGGCCGCATGATCACGACTTCCTGCCTACGCTCGCTACTGCTTTGCTTTCGCTTGCTTGCACGTGCCTGCCTTGCTTTGTTTTTTGCATGCGGAATCAGACGAGGACACTTGAGCGGCCACGAGGCCCGGACAGGACGAAGCCCGACGGAGCCAAGGCGACCGGGGCATCCCGGTGAGTCGCTTTTCGCTTTACAATCTTGCTGCATGCGCATCTTTCGCGTTATCGTTAGTCGTGAGGGGATCTTAACTACCCCCCTCTGGTCCTTCGAGTAAACTCGCTTAATTTAGCAAATCTTGCCTCCGGGGCGAAACAATCCCCGTTCATAAAGCTTAATAATTTAAGAAAAAAACGAAAAACTTACTTGTTACACTTGTTCTCGTACGATGGAGTTTCATAATCATCATCGTGAATCGGTACGTAATAATTCATACGTCTACTGCCACTGTTACCGCCGTTGCTTCCTTCAACGGAATACATTCTTTCTCTCGGTTATGAGAAGTGAACACCTTAACGTGTTTTCCACATCGCATAGTATTGGTAGCATCTAGAATATTTAAAGATTTGATATCTTTGTATCCGCATCCAGAGTCTCGATGTTTAGGTCTTTTCTCGGTTTATTCTCAAGCAGATCCATCAGCCATTCTTGTTTCTGGCATCCCTTGACGTACACGAGAGTCGGCATCTCGTCGTCGTCGTTGTCCTCTTCCTCACCGAGCACGGTTGATGTAATTAAACGCTTCACCTTGCTGTACGGCACGTTTCCGTCTTCCCATCGTAGTCCATGGTGATTGCGAATTAACCAGGAAGCGCACGATTTGTCGGATTTTGTGAGGAGATTCCACGGCATGGGGCATGTAAAAGTGTAATACACCAGAACGGCCACGTTTCTCTGCACCGCCGCCTCCTTTACGACAAATTTTATCCCGACGAAACCTTGCAGGTCGACGAACGTTGGTGCGAACATGAAGAGATATCTCTCTTTCTTTGATGCGTGAATCGAGAGGAATGACGCGCGTTTCACAACACTCTGATTTTTATATCCTGCTCCCTTTTTTTCCCCTATCATTTTGTATCGGGAGTTAAAGAGAGAGAAAATTTTCGTCGACGTTGCAGCGAACACTCAGACTATTTTGCGCACCACGTTGGTCAACGGATTGTACTCGATCACGCGATCGTGTATGACGAGACAGTACGCGGAGGTATTCGGCGGTACGTTCTCCATGCAATCGAATTCTAGTCTGACATCCACGGTGACGTTTTTGACGGATTTGTTTTGTCGAGAGCAATCGATGATCACGAACGGGCCGTTACGTTGAAAAGTCGAAACGGTGAGGTTCGGCTCGAGATATTCGTATCCGTAATAGTCCTTGCAGAAACGCGCGTACATATCGTACAGAATCGCCCATCTGTGTTTACCAAAGTCCAAATTCAAATCGTCGTACGGATAGATTTCCAAATTTAGGTAGAGTTTCACGTTGGTCAATTTGCAGTCGTCGAATCGGCTCGTGTCCACGGACATGACGTTCTTCCGACCCGTTTGCAGAGCGAAGACGACGTATCGCGGTTTCTCGAGCTGAGTCGCGGTCTTAATGGCCCATGAGTGCTTGGTCGTGTTCTGCAACAGGGGATACTCGTACAGATCCCACGAACGGAAACCCATACTTAAATATCGTCCGTTTTTCAAGGCGAGCAACATCGACAGCTTGTTGACCTCGCTCAATACCACGTGAGACATTCGCCACTGTATCTTGAGTAGTTTGACAGCAGGCTCCAACGCGAGACTTCCCACCAGACAATTGTTGTCGGTGCGCGATCGTATCAAGATTAATTCGTGACGAGCGTTGATCACCACGCGTTTGTAATCCTCGCAAAATTCCAGTAACAGGTTGAGCGGTACGCAGAAATTGAAGTATCCGTTCGGGTTATTATGTGGTTCTCAGCCCGCGTTTCGCAGGATCACGCTTCTGTCGGACGATACCGTTACGTAGTTCTTAAGCGTGCTGGTTATTCCTACGTTTCTGTAGTGATCAATCTCCACACCATCGAGCTCGTATCGAATTTCGTCAAACATGAACGCGACGCAATTATTCCCCAATACCACGTTATCGGCTTGGTCGGCTGCTCTGGTCACCGTCAATGTCCCTCCGACGTTGAGCCGACTTTCGCGCGGCAACGTATACAGATCCTGATGTTGTATGGGTATTCGTATCTTGTCGCTATACTCGAACGTTGTGTTGGCGTACGGGTTGTACGTGTGAGTCTCGATCTTGACGATGCGATCGTCAAAGACCGGCTCGCCTCCGATGTTAAGAATTTTAGTCATCGTTCAGATGTTTCGTACCGCGAATCCCAGAAATTGTAAAAATTTAACGTTCGATGCGTTGAGCTTCTTTCTCGTCTCTGTTTTCGTCTCTGTTTTAACGCTACCGAATGTCGATTTGATGATATCGTCGATCGTCGCAGTCGTAAAGATATTTTTATCTGTCGCGTGATCCGAGTCGTTCAACACGAGCATGTCACACGTCGCGCGTTATCGCTGTCGCCGTCGTACGTGCAATCTGACGGTGATCTCTTCTCCTCGAAAATCGAGCAATTGTCCGTCTTGATCCGTGACGCGTATCGTTAGATCTGTAACGCTTCGCGCGATGATCGGCAGGTAAATGATCTGCGCCGGCGTTTCCGATAACTTATATTCCGGTGGTACGCTCGGTGAAAATTCGTGTATTGTGTGAACACGTTTGCCGTTGCTGTACGCATCCGTGGTCACGTTACACTTTACGCAGATAATGTTTACGTTGATAATATTAATCGACGCGTCCGATTCGTGCCACTGTCCCGGCTGCAATATACGCTTCGACGAGAATCCCAGCAGCAATCCAACGTTGTTCGGTTTGTTAAAGTTCACTCTCAAAGCGCACTTGATCTCGCTCTTCATCGTATTGTAATTTGCGCGGAGCACTATCGGGTATTCCGCGGCCTCGTCTTCGTAGCCGTTCGCGCGAGCGGTCGCCTCTCGCGTGATATTCGCGACCGACGTACGATCGTCGTTGGAACGATTTACGCGTCGCGGGCGTTTTCGTGAAATTTCGCGTTTCAAAAACTTATGTATGGCTCGTATCTCGTACGATCCCTCGGGAATCGTAATTTCCGTGTCATCCTCGTCGAAATAAAATTTATTGTTCGAAGAATTCACGTTCAGAATCGTGTGATAAGTCTCAAAACACGTTAGACCGAGTTTGTAGTCACCGTCGCTCAGATCCACGGCGGGAAAATAGTGCTCCGCGAGGATGCTGCTCTTCCCGGTCAACGTGAACGTTATAGAAATGTCGGCGGAAACCGTTAACGAATACTGAATCACCACGGCGCACCGTCAGGTTTTAAATTAGCGTCAATCGTCCGGAGAAATCGCAGGCGCAATTGTCCAGAGATGCTCTGATCATATCGCTGATAAAACGTGCAATTGTACTCAATCTTCGTCACGCTCGGCCCGAAATATTGCACTAATACTTTCGGCGGTCGAAGATTGCCGAAACTGTCGAAATATACGACTCGATCTTCCCTCTTCGCGTACGCTACCCAATGAGTACCAGGACCCGCTGCATCGTCCAAATTCACGATACCGCTCTCGTTTCGACGTACACCGCCGATCAGTAACAAATCACGCATGAAGACACCTCTGAAGAACGGTACGCGCATACGCCTTGTCGTAATACCCGCGGGCATATTTAACGTCTTTTTGACGTTTTTTTTTATTTTCGACGCTACTCCTCGCCCGCGTTTGTGCGGGCCGAGATACAGCCCTCGTCCATATTTGTACGGAGCGAGATAAAGTCCGCGACCTTCCACGGCGCAATTGTGACGTTGCATCTCTTCCAGCTGACGCCGCACGGCTTTGTTATCGTTCACGGCCTTTGCGACTCCCGCCGCTCCGCCGGCCAGAGAACCGAGAACTCCCAACAACGGTAGAATCGGCAATACGCCGCCTCGTTTCGCTGTCGAAAGTATCCGTTTTTTTGTCAACTTTTTCTTCACTTCGATTTTTTCGTTTTCAAGCCCATTCCGAGCTTCGTCTTAGCCTTCATGGACGCCCAGACTGCTGTAGCGGCAGCTCTCTCTCCGAGAGTCAAATCTCTCGCGGTAATGCGTTTTCGCGCTTCTGCAGCGAGTATCTCGTCCGCCGCGTGTCTCTCGGTGAGATCGCGGTTACGCGAATAGGCTACATCGTGCTCGCGACACGACGCGTCCAATGAATTAATACCTTGATCGCCTCTCGCCAATCGTTCTTGTAAACGAGTTTCCGGACCGCAAAATTGATAGCTGGGAATGTGTAATTCGAACGGAAGTGCATTTATCGCGCGATTTAACAGGCCTCCACTATTTTTTTTCGTTGACATTCGCCGCAATCCTTTATCATTGGCGCGGGTCCGTCGACGTGCGTTCGCTACCACGGTTGATTGTAATGTTCGTAACAGCGAACCTCCAAATCCGCCCTTATATGTTCCATAAGCTTGTCTCACACGTAGTGGACGTGATCGCCGCACGTTTGCAGCAGAACGGCTTTCGGCACAAATTGCAGCTGTTCGGCGCTCAAGTCGCGAATATCGGAAGGTCTCGACAGTAGAACAAACATTTTTGCTACTGAGCGATTTGCGGTTCCGCTCGCCTATAAATAGGCGTTTGAGTCAGCCAGAAAGTCGGCAGTGTGGAAAAAAAATGAGATTCGTGCGACAAACGTTGGCGATTCGCGTGACGAATTGCGACGACAGATCACGGTCGATGGGAGGCAACGCGGAGAAGCGCAGACACGGTACGATGCTGTCGGCTACTATACGCGCGATCATTTGCGGCCCTTCGAATTGCGGTAAAACCAACGTTCTGATTAGCTTGCTGGAAAGTCCGCACGGTGTACGTTTCGAAAACGTGTACGTGTACTCGAAATCGCTGCAACAGCCGAAATATCGATATCTGGAGAATTTATTGACATCGATTGACGAAATCGGCTACTTTACGTTCTCCAATAACAGTGATGTCATTCCACCGAGCGACGCGCGTCCAAACTCGATCTTCGTCTTTGATGACGTAGCGTGCGATAAGCAAGACGCTGTGAGAGAGTATTTCTCAATGGGCAGGCACTCGAGCGTCGACTCTTTCTATCTCTGTCAGACGTACGCGAGAATACCTAAACATCTGATACGTGACAACGCGAATCTGCTGATCCTGTTCAAACAGGATGGTACCAATTTGAAACACGTGTACAACGATCACGTGAATACTGACATGTCGTACGATGAATTTTGCGCGTTGTGCCACGATTGTTGGCAACAAAAGTATGGATTCGTAGTGATAGACAAGGACAGCGCGCTTTCGAACGGTCGATACAGAAAAGGATTTAACGTGTTCGCGATACCGTAAAAGCGATCAGTCGTTGCCGATACCTCGTCGGAGGTGAAACGTTAGCGTTACAGAAAGAGATCGACACTCTGCTTTTTTTCCGCGATGGCTGCGATCGACGGGAGCGAGAATATTCGCGAACGCGAGAAGGTCGTGAAAGAGATTGCGAAGACGAGTAATTTGATTCGCAAGAAACTTCGCGCTTTGAAGACCGGTAAGATCGAAAAGGACATTGAGTTGGACACGCACTTTAAACCTCTCATCGGGCCGTTGAAAAAGATCGTTGACAACTCGAGCTTGATCGCGGTGAAAAAAGAGGAGCCGACGGAGAGCGACGCTGACGCGAAAATCGAATCGCTATCCGTTCAACAGCGCGGGAAGGAAGAAGAGGAGAAGGAGGATGCTACACCGAAGAGAAAGAGGAAACGATTAGACTTCTGGTCGGATCGTCATCGACACCGTGTAAATCTGATCAATCAAAACGATCGATAGTATTACCGATAACCTCTACACCGATAACCTTTACACCGACGCGAACCGTGCAACGTACAAGTCCCGAATTTCTCAAAAACGTGGATGTTTTCGAAACCACTGACGACTCGATCGGGACGACCGTTCAAAAGCGGTTGCAAACGTCGGAGGGTCGAGAATTGTTTGTAGAAACGTTGCAAGATCACTTGGGTCCACTGAGCCGAATTTACATTGCAGAGGTTTTGGGCGCATGTCCAACAATAGACATAGTGGACGGCGTTTATCTCGGCAAGAATGAATTGATGCTCGGTAATAAACGTTTTGACATGGACAAAGCGGATAACATTTATATCGACGGCGTACGCTACGCCGGCACACCCGGTTATTTATGAGTTGATCTTCAAGAAAATACCCGATGACAAGCTCTACACGGAGGACGATAAGATTAAGTACAGGAGCATACTGTTGACAATGACTGTTCATAAATTCAAACACGATCCTCCCGAGCAAATAAAGGGCAACGTGGGATACAAGTATCAATTTGTAATCTCACCGTTGATATCGACTGGATGATCCAAGAAGAAAAAATCCGGAAAGGGATTATTCACGCCTCGCGCGATGACGCTAACCGATAATAAGGTCGACTACGTGCACTGGGACGACCCCAACGAGCTGGTGGATCGTCTGCGATTGCTCGACGCTTCGCGTCAAGCTGGCAACAATGCCCACGACAACGAGATCATGTCGATCATCGAGGAACTTCGCGAAGCCGGGCTTATTATAAATTAAACGGTGCGACAGCGATTCGTTTAATCAGCGCCGAAATGCCGATCAACGATTGTTCGAGCACAGCGGAGACGCGACAAATGCCATTTCGTACCATCGGTGGAGCGGATTAATGAGAAATTTTGTACGCAATAACGCTCTGTGTCGCGCCGCCACGGACTTTGACGCGAGGTCGCGCAAGATTCGTCGCGAGGCGCAACCTGAGACTGACGGTGACGCGGTTAACAAACTATACGTTGATCAATTCTTTAAAATGTTGAGCAATCAACGAAAAGAATCAGACAAAAAGCTGACTGCGTTCGAGAAAGATCTGCAAGCGTTACGAACTGCGATAAACAAGCTTCGACGTGCGAATATCGTTGAATCAAATGCGACAACGAACAACAATGGACAAACGGTTCAGCAGAAACGACTATCGAAAGACGACGAGTGAAGAGAGGCAACGGTTAATTAACGACGGCGAGGAACGGCAACGAACGATTCGAAAACGGTTGTCGGACGGCTCTAACGGTTCAAGAACGGTTGTTGGACGGTTGTCGAACGGTTCAAAAACAGCACAGAAACGATTGCAAGCGGTTTAGAAACAGCTGCGAACTACGCGGAGACAGGAAAGGCTACAAACGGCTAAAGAACGTCGACGACGACGACGACGATGAGTGGTAAGAAGCAGTTAACTGACGACGACGAACGACAATGAACGATTTAGGAACGATTGTCGAACGGCTGTCGAACGATTCACGAATGGTTCAGAAGCGGTTACGAACTGTTCAGAAGCGGTTATGAACTGTTCGCGTCCTGAAGCTGCAGTCCTCTGCCCCTTCGACGTTTTCTATGTCGGGATTGGTCGGTTCCCCCGGCTTGTTGTACGGCTCCGCCATGCCCTGCGCTGAGTCGGTCGTCTGGGCTGCCTCGGTTGGCTGATGTGCTTCGCCGCTGTGCTCGGAAGTCGACGCTGAAATGGGTGGTACAGCCATCGATTTCATTCTCCTCGGCAAATCCTTGATGAGTATTTTACTCAACACGGATTTCTTAATCTCGTCGACTCTGGTGGGTAGTTTGAGTTGTTCCTCGGGTCGAACTTCTTGTCGTTCTTCCTCGCTGCTCGTTTCGGTGATCTCCTTGGAATATCTTTTAATTTGCTTCTTTGCCTTCGTTGCCGACTTTCTCACCTGCTGTTTCTTGATTATTTCTGTTTTGATTACTGTGGGCTTGTTTGACTTGGTCGCTGGAGATTTTGATTTTGATTGGCCGCTTCTACGATCCTTCTCGGCGCTCGCTTGCTGACCCTTCTTCTTGATTGGCTGCTGTTGCATTGGGATTGGTTGGTTTGCGCTCGGCGTCTTCGGCGCTATTTTCCTCAACGTTCCCATATCTCCGGATGGTAATACTATTAATTGTTGCTGACCTTCTACTAATTGTTGCGGCATTATCATTATCCTCGGCGTTGAAGCTGTGCTCGACGTCGTCGCTGCACTCGTGGATGCTATCGCTCTCGGGGTCGCTTCGTTGATTTCGCTCGCCCTCGTCGACACTGTCACTGCACCTTGCGTAACTGTCGCATGTATCTCGTATGAGAATTGTCTTTTGTCGTCCTTCTTTCTCAAGTCGCGCACCACGTAGATGGTCTTGATATCCGCCACCTCGTTTCCTGCGTCGTCCTTGATCGTACGAGTCCCCACGTCGAATACGTTTCTGCCGCGGGCTTGTTCGCACTCTTTGATTATCTTGATGGTCTTGTTTTGTGCCGAAATCTCTTCTCGATCGTACGTCTCGTCGTCGCTTTCCATGGGAGACAGTTCTCTTTCGTATCTCTCCATGTGCATTATTCGATCTTGACGCACTCCCAGCATGCGCTGTTGATCCGTGTATTTTTTCACTTTACGTTGGAGGTTATCCTCCCATCTCTCCAGTCTTCTCTTCTCTCGGCTCATCTTTTCGTTCTGTGGCACTTTACGAATATCGCTAAAACTTTTCTGAGCTCTGTGGACTCGAGCTATCGAGTGTCCGTTCACTACGGCTGCTCGATTGTATCTGCCGTTATGGCGTTCGCCACGCAGTGTGTCGCGCACACGCGTTAAGGCTGCTTCACATCCGTCGCTCGTTGCAACTTCTAACTCGCCGTTGATTGGCTCGCGTATCCAATGTCCTGAATTGCTTCTAAATTTTATGTTGTAACTTATTATATTCAATCTTTCCTGTTCGGAAAATATTATTTTGCTTGGATCTTTTATGGATATGCATAATTCTTCTTCTAATGCGCTGTTAAATGATCTTGTTGATCCTCTTGACGATTGTATTGTTCTTTCTCCTTCGCTATCGTAATTTTCGTTTTCTTCTGGTTGATTGTTACCATTTTCGTCATTTCGACTATTTCAATCGGATGAATTGTTGTCCTCCGGATTTTCGTTTGCATTTTCACGTTGTTGGTTATTATTGTTATTATTGTTGTTAAATCTTCTGTTAATTATCTCTTGAATTTGATTGAAACAATTTGCGATTTCTCGCTCTTCTCCTTCGCTCATACTACTCTCACTTAACATAATTTCGTCCGGTGACTCTAATTGGTCATCTTTATTTTCGGTGTCTTCGTTTTCCGAATTATTATCCTCCTCTTCGTTTTCTGTTTCAGAATCAGTCAGTCGACTGCAGGATGCTAAGTGAAACCTCTCTGCCAATAGCGATTTGACTTTCGTCGCGGGTTTCGCAACGTACGCTGGCTTCGAGTTTTCTCGTTCCACCGCTCCTTCTCCTCGGCAATCTTCAGCTCAGTAGTTATTATTTCTCCTTATTATTTCCATTACTTGCTTTTTTCTCCTCTTCCATTTATCATATTCTTCTTCTTCGTCTTCCGATTCGTCATTGGAATCCTTGTAATAATCTTTCAATCTTTTCCATTTTTTATAGTTGTCCTCGTCTCCTGGATCTTCGCCGAAGTCCTCTTCTTCGGATTCTTCGCTTCTCAGGTGAGTATCTTCTTTTTTCTCATTATTTGATTTTAATTTCTTCTTTTTATGTTTCAGGTCGTCTTGATTTCCTGGATCGTCGCTGGAATCTTCACTTCCGCTCCTCAGGTAAGTACGAACCCTCTTGATGTGAATGAAGGAGTCATCTTTCTTATCGAAAGGCTCCCCCACTTCTTCTGTCTTGATAGCACTTATTCTTTCACTAATTTCTCTCTCTATTTCAGCTATTCGTTTTTCAATGTTGTCCTCATCGGATTGTCTAAGTTTTTCTTCCTTAGGTAGTTTATCACGCTTTTCGGCGTTCTCCTCGGCATTTTCGCCTATCTCCTCCTTAATTGGTTGGTTATCCATTTCTTGCTTATTAGCCGGTTCAATTTGCTCCTCGGCATTACTCATTGTGTTTATTTGTCTCGAGGTGTTCTCCTCGGCAATTTCTATTTTAACTTCATTCTTGATGTCTTCCTGTGATGTACTCAGTTGATAAATATGCTCCTCGGCATCTTCGAGTTGCTCCTCGGCATTTTCGATTTTTATTTTTGTCTCTTTTGATTGTTCACTTTTATTCTTCTCGGTTGTCTTCATTGTTGACTCACCGGTTAATTCGTTAGTTTTACATTGCTTTTCGGCAGAATTGTGTTGCTCTTTGGTAAGATCTTCATTGATGTTAATATTTATTGTTTTAAAACGTTCATCGTACTCCTCGGCTTTCTGGGTTAATATCGTCCAATCGCAGTCCGAGTCGGCATCGTCCTCTTCCGATGACGTTAATTCGTGCATCGTAATCACGCAAACTTCTAATTCGTCCTCTTGACTGTCATAATCTTCTGAATCTTCACTTTGTGAATTAATATCTTCATTCGTCGAATCATCATCTTCCTGATGTGAATCTTCATTTTCGCTGTGCAAATTGTTACTTTCTCCGTCGCTATTATCTTGGTCCTCTCTCAGGATTGGTCTTCTGTACGGTCTTAACTACCGTGAGTTGTAGACTCCTTTCGGATGTCCATCCAAACTCTCTATCAAGTAGGCATTTTCGCGCACTTCTCTCGCCACACGGTATGGACCATCGTAGACTAGGTGAATCTTGCGAGTCAACCTTCGATTTGCATCCGATCTTCGGTGCAATTTGACCATTACGCCGTCACCCGGTTGTAGCCTAGATGCCACCTCATGCTTGTCTGCCTGTATCTTTCTCTTTCTAGCCTGACTGGCTAATTTATCTTTCGCCTGTTGTACTCGTTCTAGTCTATCTTCTTCATTTTGCTGCGTAGGCATCGGTTGCAATTCGTCGCAAACGTGCCAGTGTGTTTCCACGTTATAATGAATTTCATTGGGTGTATGACCCGTTGATGAATGAACGGTGTCGTTTATGACATCTTCCGCTCTGCTTATTATTCTCCACCATGTGTGTTGTCTATCGCTGGCATATGCCCTGATAACGCGTCCAAGTTCGCGCATCACTCTCTCCACCGGATTTGACTATGGGTTATAAGGCGAAGTTTTTCTCGTGGTGATTCCACGTTCTGTGGCAAAATTCCGCCACCTCGCCGTTATAAATTGGCCTCCGTTGTCAGTCAAAATCTCTTCCGGAACTCCCACTTCTCTGAAAAATCTCGATTCTAATGTCTCGACTATGGTATCAAACTTCTGGTCTTTGATTGAATAGAATTTTGTGAGTTTCGAAAACTGATCCATCAGTACTAATATGTATTTGAATCCTTGTCGTGTCCTTGGCAATGGACCGAACAAGTCTAAAGAAACCGTTTTCATTGGTTCTTCAGGCAAGTCGTAGTATTGTCTACCAACTGTGGGCCTGGTGTAGTATTTGGTCATTTGACATATTTTACACGACGCTACAACGTCTCTCGCTATTCGCGCTACTCTAAATGTGTGAAAATACTTTTGCGTAAACGCTATTACTTTATCCGTCCCGAAATGTATCAGTAAACGGTGAATTTTTGCTATTAGCCCCCATGTGTGCTTAGGTGGGACTGCTACACGGTCAGTATCGTCGCATCGTACTCGGATCAAACCGTCTCTTCGGTAGACCTCTTCCGGTTGCTCCTGTACCGCTATTTGTAGTTCTTCGTCTTGTGCTTGGATCCTTTGTAACCACGGTATCCATTCTTCTGTATTAGCTCCATTGTAATGATTTCTGATCAGCGCTATGCGCTTTACGTCATCTTCCTCCGGATCTTCATCCTCATTGGATCTTGATAGAGTATCCGCAATTTCGTTCTCCTTACCAGAAATATGTATTATCTCTAGGTCAAATTCTTGCATGAATTCGAACCATCTCGCTATGCGATGATTATTTTGAACGCACGTACTCAAAAATTGTAGAGCTTTGTGGTCAGTGTGAACTCTCACGTGTCTCCCCATTAAGAGAGTATGCCATTTTCTTAAGGCAAATACCAATGCTAAGCATTCTAATTCGGTAATGGTGTAACGCACTTCGGCGCCTTTCAAACTCCTGCTTAAATATGCGATCGTGTATTTCGCTTCTTCTCCCTCACGGTATTGGTATAATCTCGCACCCAATCCGGTTCTCGCTGCATCTGCGTTAATTTCGAACTTCATATCGGGTCGTATCAGAAACAGGCTAGGAGCTTCTTGAAATGCCCTTTTGATTTCATTGAACGCCACTTGATGCTCGCGCTCCCAGGCAAACTTTACTTCCTTTTTCAGCAACTGCTCCAATACTCTTGTCATTCTTGCTAAATTCTCAATGAATCTTCTGTCCCAGTTTATCAATCCTAGGAACATTTGTATCTCCTTTTTATTCTGTGGTCTCTTAAAATTCATGATCGCTAATCGCGTATCATCGTTCATCTTTGCTTGAATCTCGGTGAATGTGTGTCCCAAGAATTTAATTTCCTTCTTCATGAATTCGCACTTCTCCAGATTTAATTTGAATCCTACTCTTCTGAGACGTTCGAAGACTGTCTTCAGGTGTTGAATGTGCTCCTTCAATGTTTTCGACGCAATCATGACGTCATCTAAATAAACTATCTCGAAGTCGAAACAGTCGTCTCCCAAGGCTTCTCTCATCGCTCTTGTAAACGCTGCTCCAGCTGTCTTAATTCCAAACGGCATTCTTTTGAATATATAGGTCTGTCCGTCAAACATGAATCCGCAATATTGCATGGCTTCCGGTGTCAATGGAATCTGCCAAAATGCTTGCGAGATATCAAGGGTTGTGAAATATTTCTTTCTTCCTACTCTTCTGAAAACTTCCTCGATGGTTGGCGGTTGTGCATGGTCATTGGCCATTCTCTTATTAATCTCTCTCGCGTCTAAACAGAGTCTAATGCTCCCATCTTTCTTGATTACCACCACCAATGGATTAATGTACTGAGTCGCGGCTTTTTCAATTATTCCTTTTTCCTCCAGTTCTTTCATATACTCGCGTACTCTTGGTCAAGGTCGGTAAATGGACGACGGCGCAAAGGAAGGTCTTCTCACGGGCGCCATTTTGGGTCCACGAAGTATGTGTGAGTGTGTGTCGTACGAGAGCGGCAGTCTGTATTGGTCTTTCAGGTTTGTATTCTGTACATATGAAATCGAACACTATTATCGAGCATTATTATTGAGCATTATTAATTACATTTACAGTCACGGTGACACTACGAGAAAAGCGACTGTGTAAAATAGGAGGTAGTGTAAAATTTGTGGAAGGAAGAAAATATTTAGTTCGAAACGGAAATACATTAATAATGCCAGCTTGTTGTGCAAAGAATTGTCGTAATCGTGCGGAACAAGGATTTCGTTTATTTAGATTTCCTCGCGATAAACAGCGTAAAGAAATTTGGAGCAAGCAATGTAATACATATCCGAAAGAGAATTCGAGGTTATGTGAGGTATTGATAATATTATTTGATGTAAATAATAATTGTATACTATGGTGTTCAATTGTAAAACCTAGTACAGGACAATTTGCAAACCAAAAATTATTAAATTTTATTTAACTAAGACATAATAGGTATCGAGACTTAGCAAGTGTGTTATTAATATACTAGGTTTTAAAATTGTGTAGTTAAACATTTGCTGCAATTCTTGACAAATATAATAAATAGGCAATTAATATTTGTTGTCGTTGCAGTTTCATTTTGACGATTCACAATTTGAAGGTGGGCGGCAGGATGGATGGCACACATTATAACCCAATGCTATTCCTACTATTTTTGTAAATGAGGAAATTGTTACTGAAGGTTTACGAGATGAAACTGAATCTTCTGCAACTATTTTTTCTGAAGAAAGTTTACGAGATGAAATTGCATCTTCTGCAACTATTTTTTCTGAAGAAGGTTTACGAGATGAAACTGAACCAATTGCAACTATTTTATTTGAAGAAAATGTTATTAATGGTAAGTGGTAAATATTATGTTATGTTATTTCAAACATTTTAATCACAATCTTATCTTTTTTTGTAGACACAAATGTTCAACATGATGATCGTCAGCCTGTGTTTGTTTCCGCAGATACCGGAACTCAAACTGCGGAAGATAGTAATGTTACAACATTCCAAACTGCATACTATTCTAATAATAATGGAACAATCAGACAAGCCAATTTAATTAAATATTTTAAGAAAGAATTAGTTCACACACAACAAAAAAATAATATACTTAAATCAAAACTTGGAAAAGAAAGGCTGTTGAGATTAAAAGCTGAGAAGTGCACAAATGCCCACATAAAAGCATACAAAAACTTAAAAAAAAAATATGCAACACTATCGAAAAGATTGGAAGAAATGCCAATTCTTAAACAATTTGCATCAGGGTTAATTGGTCCACGATCAAAATGGTCTCCAGAATGTTTAAAATTGGCTACGCAAATAAGATATGCTGGTAAGTGGAATAGTTTATGAGTACTTGTTTATTCATGAGTGATAATAAAATAAAACAATGATTAATATGTTCTTTGGCTTACAGTAGGATGGAAAGCATATTTGTATTTAAAGAAAGATATGGGATTACCTCTTCCATCTTATTCCACATTATGTAGACATATAAATAAACTAGATTTTAGCCCTGGCGTGCTAAAAGACGTGATTTCCTTAATGGAAAAAAAAAAGAAAAACTCACAAATCTTCACATCAATCGGATTGTGTACTTTTAATGGATGAGATGGATATTAAAAAAACGTTGGAGTATGATGTCAGCACAGGTAATACAAAGCATTAAAATGGAAATAGATTTTTTAAATTAAATAATTAAATAGTTAAATTAAATAATTCATATAAAAATAGAGCTCATTGCCACAGCACCATCAATCTACTGGTCGTCTGTAGGGAGCGCCCCGTTTGACCACGTTGCGACTGATCACAGCGACCGTTGGTTGGAGTTTTTCCACTGAATCAGTTAATCTGATATTTTTACATTAAATCGGTGACGTGGGCAATCGGGTCCCACCCCATCTGTAACATGATCATGGTGACTTGACTGTTTTTGTACAGTCAATTTAATACAAGAATTTTTTGGAAAATGAACAACATGATAGACGAGTATGCAGTTCCTGGAAACAACTGTTATTTACGGAATAAATAGACCAATTAATATTTTTAGTACTTATTAAAAGTAGAAAGTAGTATTAGTAATAAGATAGTAGATATTTATTAAAATTACAAAATGGTTTTTCATATTGGTATCTCAATTAAAGTAACACAATGAAATAAGTAAGTGCATTTTATTATTGTGAATAAGAAATAACTTATTAACATTGTATATTTATTTCATTTTGTATAAATTAAGCACCCACTTTACACTTATATATACTCTCCAACAATTTTTTCCAATCCAAATCCAAAAAATTCTTTACTTTATTGTACAACTTTAGATTATTAGTTAAAATTTTTCTATTTAATTTGCATTTTTCCTAATTTTCACATAAATTTTGATGTTTCTTACGTATGTAGTAATAAATTATATCTATATTTATTGTTCCTTTTCTTTGTGTTTTATTTACGGCTTTAGGGTCTTTCATCGGTCAAACAACATGTAAAGATAAAAATACACTAAGTTCAAGTGTTGTTGTTTTTATGCTGAGAGGATTAAATGAAAATTGGAAACAGAACATCGCGTGGCATCTTACAACAAAATCATCAGATGAAAAAGACATGTGTAAATTAATTTTAGAAATAATTGAGGATGTAGAAAAAATAGGTTACAAAGTACACGGTCTTGTCTCAGATATGAGATCAAAGAACCAAGCTGTTTGGCGAACATTAGGTTTCAAAGTGGGCAAAGATAATAACACACCTTTTATAACTCATCCTGTACGACCGGATGAATCTTTATATATATTTCCAGATGTTCCTCATCTATTAAAAAATTTACGATCAGCTCTAATGAATAATCTGATTATAAAAGTAGCTGTAACGGTTATGCAATTTGAAGGATTACCTTGTAATGAAGTTCGGTTTCGATATCTCGAGCAATTAGAAGAGATTCAAAGACGTTATCAGTTGAAACTTGCGCCAAATATCACTACAGATATCTTGAAACCTTCAAATTTCAATAAAATGAATGTTGCAGCTGCAGCTCATATATTTTCGGAGAGAACAGCAGCCGCTTTAGAGACTTTAGTACAACTAAAAATTATAGAACGAGATGCGTTAACTACAGCTTGGTTCTTAAGAACAGTCAGATCCTGGTTTAATGTTATGAATGGTAGATATCAAAACGATGCAATCACACCAGGAAATAAACAGAAAAAAGTAGCAATTATTGATAACTTCTTGTATTTAATTGAGCATATTGTAATTGGAGGAGCATGGAAGCCAGTTCAAACTGGTATCAAAATATCAGCTTTAAATTCGATGTGGATTGTAGACAAACTTTTTAAAGATGGTTATCATTACTTTTTCACCTCTCGCTTAAATCAGGATGCTTTGGAAAACTTATTTTCTACATTGCGAAGACATGGAAATGTTAACCCAACGGCTTTACAAGTAAAAAGATGTCTTCGTCTCATTACTACTTGTCAATTTGTTGACAATCATAAGACAAAAAAAGTTATGAATCTGATGATGATGAACATTACATTGATTTTTTTACTTTAAAACAAAGTATAAATAAAAATGAAGAAAAAGATACAAGTATTTCACCTTACAAATGTATGAATGTACCATACGCAGATGAACAAGATTATAGCTATGTTAAACCCATAGAAAATACAATTCAATGTAATGTCATCAATAATGTTATTGGAAGTGCCATATCTTACGTTCTCCGCAAACATTACGTTTGTCGATCATGTGCAATGACACTTACTACGAATGACAGCAATCGGTTTTCGATTTATACCAAAATTCTCTCCTTCGGATTTTTAGAAAATCCTTCTACTCCACTTTTTAAATACATAACTGCAGTCGAAGCACATCTTCAAGAGCATTTGCATCAGTGTGCGCTACATCCTCAATTATTTGAACACTTATTACTTATGATTAAAACTTGGGTACATTCTACCATACCACCCTGTAAATCTTGTAATGCATTTCAAAATATTGTCCGCGGCTATATTCACATTCGTCAAATTATTCATGTTAATAACCAAAAGAAAATAATTAAACAGTCGAAACATAAATCTTTTGGTTCAAAAAGTGCATTCAGACAAGCGTTTAGTTAATAATTTCAGTTAATAATTCTCATAAATTATATACTTTTTGATGTGATATTACATTTATAATAACATATTTTATGTTAAGAAAAATAAATATAACTGAGAATTTATATGTCATGGTTTTTTATTTTTATATAAAATAATAACACATACGTTACATATTTTCAAAATTACAATATCGTTACAATTTATAATAATTACGTTTCAAACAATTGTTAAATGTAAATAAATATTTAAATCTCTATTACTAACAATTCATTACATTAATTTTATTATCAAAACACTTTATTTCCTTTTATTTTACCATTTCTTGTTGTAATTTTAATTGCATTTACTTTTCAAACAACTCTTGTCTACCCTTAACCTCTATTTAAACTGACAGCTGTGGCAAAGAAATGAGTACTTTGAACAGCTGTAAGATAGCGACCGCCATTTTGGTGCCAATTTTGTTGAAGTGGGTGAGAAGACCTTCCTTTGCGCCGTCGTCCATTTACCGACCTTGCTCTTGGTAAATGTTTTTCGGGTATAGGATACGACTTCTTCTTAAATGCTTTGTCCGATCGGAAATCAATGTCATGTACGTAATGGTTAACGCACCCGATCGTTCCATCAAAAATGTCTTCGTATTCGTCGACAAGTTTTCATAATTCCTCTCGAGCTTCTTCTTCCGTCATCTCCGCTGTGATTGGTGCGATCCTTTGCGTCACCTCAGCTTCTTGTTCCTCAGCAAATACGATTTGAGGTGTCCCATCAAATTTTATCAGCATCTTGTTTTTAATCTGGAAATCTCTTCCCAAGATGACTTCGTAACAAATTTTTCTCACGATGTGGAACTCATGCGTATAAGTCTGATCCATATATTTGAATGAAATGCGTGCCTTATTAGCTACGACTTCTCCTCTCTCTTGGAAAGCTCCTTTGAGTAAGAATTTTCTGATTGGTAGGACGTCTAATATCAATCCTTTCTTCTTTAAGTCATCGTATACCGCGTATGATATAATTGACAATTGGGATCCTGTGTCAACCAATGTCGTGACTGCTGTGTCATCATCGAAATTAATTTTTATGGACGGACATTTAGGTTTCAACGTACCGCTCTTGCTTTGCTCATTATGCATTTCTTCGTCTAAATTCTTCAAAATCTCATTGGTCCTCACGATATTAACGTGTTGTACGTGACCTTTTTCTATCTCCACTCGTTTTTTATCCTGATTGGTCCTTTGACTTTCGACCTTACTCTTCTTTCGTTGACCAACTACGTTCTTTGGAATGGATGCCTCGTCGTTTTTCTTGAAAGTACGGCTCTCTTGCTCGTCTTTCGCGATCTGACATTTCATTGGCTGAGCGTCATTTTTGTAGTCCAACTCCTCTAATCTTCCGGACATGACGTCAGTAATCTTCATCGATGAGAATTGTTCTCCATCGGCGTTAACGTGTTGTCGTTGTATTACGGAAATGTGTTTCGTTCCCGATTTTAAGTTTTCGCGTTTCGCGTTCGCGTCTCGCGTAGCTATTGGTCCGCCCTTAGGCGTTTTTGACTTGTCGTCGTCATCGTCGCTCGACGGAAATTCAACTTTCGGATCGGTCTTACTTTCACGCGTGTTACGATAATTGAGTGACGACGCGTTGTAACATGATTGGTTTTGACGCGTTTTCGCGAAATTCACGCCCTGTTGCTGCGTCTGTGGTTGTCTACTCGAATCACCGCTCGTAATTGCTAATTGCCTCCTTGTGGGTTGTTGTTGTGCGTTGCCAAATCCTTTATTGTACGTTATCGCGTTTTGTCGCGGATATGTCGCACTTTGATTATTTATCGTGTTGTCTCGCGGATAAAATTGTTTTAAATTATTGTTCGCTACGTTCGCGTTGTCTCGCGGTAGGAATCTCTTCTGATTGGTCAATGCGTTTACTCCTTGCTTCGCGCGGTTAACATCTTCGCGATTCATTCGTCGACACGTACGCTCGTAATCGATCGTCTCAAGCATCTCTACGAACTGCTCGATGGTTTTGACAACCGACGGTCGTAATTCGCGCCGCGTTTCCTCGTCAAAGTGTTCTTTTAAAGTGAAAATTAATTCTGCGTCCGTCATTGGCGGGATCAATGTTCTCGCGCGCGTGACCATCGACATCGCGTATTCCGACATGCTTCCGGCTTGAGCTCGGTATCGGTTGTAATGTAACGACCGACGGAATTTCGCTTGCGCTTGAATCCCCCAGTATCTACTCTTAAACATTTCTTTTGCATCGTTGATATTGATTGGCTCTTTCAATTCGAACCAGTCTGCTGCCGAATTTTTCATGGCTCGCAGAAAGAAACACAATTGGTCCTTCTCGGACACTCTCTCCTCGCATGCAATTCTATCAAACTTACGTAAAAATACTATCGGATTTTGCGAATCATTGTCACCTCGGAATTCTATCTCGCTAAACGGATTTTTGAACCATCCGCCTCGCGGTAAGTTCATCTGAATCAGAGACGCACGGTCGTTCGTCGCTTCGCGCTCACATGCTGCGCTTTTGTCGGCTGAAGTCTCAGCCTCAGCTTGGCGTTCCGCGTTGTTATCACGATTACCGTCGCGTAAGGAATTTATTACACGCTCCTGCTGCGTGAATTTATTACTAACGTAATTCGAGAACGATGACATGACGCGGGTTAGCTCGGCAATTTTGTTCGCGATGCTAGCAATAACATTCGCGTCACCGTTAACTATTCTTCCCGTAGTTGCGCCAGCCTCGTCTCCTATTGGCTGTTTGTCGCCCGAATGCATTTCTATCGATTTTACGCTCATTGCGTCTTTGAGGATTTCTATTGGCTCGCTGCCTGATTCGACTTTACTGCTCGCGCTATCGCGGTCTTTTATTGGCTGTTCGCCTTCTACTCTCGTATCACTCGCGTTTTCGCGATTTTCTATTGGCTTATCGCCTTTATCGTTATTACCACACATTTTATTATTGTTGTCCGTCTTGTTCATCGTTAATCTTTTCGCGGATCTCGTTAAAATCGGTGATCTCGCTTTATCTTTATGCGGCTTGAACATTTCTCAAAACCGTTTTAAAATTTGCGTGCATCTTTCGTAACGCACTTCACTAATTAAATTATCGACAACTCTTTCGTTTCGCGTTTCACTGACTCGACGTTTTATTACGTTCGACAATTCCCGAACCATCGATCTATCAGATTAATCACTCACGCGCATTTTAAAACAAGAAAGAGTGTCACGGTCGCCATGCGGCGTATTTGGCCTTTCGTGACAATCCAAAAACGTCTTCAGAGTACTACTTTCATCTCGGATTTCATACCCAACCGTGCCGTTAACCCGTAGGTAAAACGATCGAACTTCGCAGATTCTATCTTTAATGTTAAAATGCTGCGTGAAATTCTCCTTCTTAATCCTCTTTCTACTGTGACCGGATCAACGATTAATGATATTAAAATCAAAGAACATGCCACTTACTACTTGGGCTGTAATTACGGTCGCCACTGTATCTTTCGGGAAATATACAGAAACCCTGTTGCTATGCGGTGCCCCGTCCTTCCTTCAGGCTGTGCGGCCGCCGATGTACACGCCGCGGACGTGTTCAAGGCCGTTGGCAACGCCCGGTTTAAGCGCACGTGTCACACGGATATACGGAGAGGATATACACTGGGGTCGCAAATAATCACTCTTTGTTTATTATAAACAAATAATAGTTTAATAATTTCACAGTTACAGTATCTCGGTACACGCACGGACAGGTTCTATCGCGCGCTCACTCGCGTCGATCGTTAACGAACACTGAGTACCGTCGTTTCGAGCTATCTTCGGTTAATTACCGTTAACGCGTGGTTAATCGTCGCGTAATTATCGTATACGGCCACGGGATAAGCGTACGGGATCGAGTATTATCGCGCGATTCTCTAAAGATGTACGCGCCTCGATGTTCTCGCGTAGACTGTCCGGGAGGAACGCTCCTCATCCCCCCACTTTCATGCTCGCGCAGGCGTCTTGCCTCGCTTTCACGCGCGAAACGATGTATTCTCGCGCGCTATCCTATTCAACCAATCGCGTCGCTTGGTGATGAGCGACACGATCCCTTCGGCGCTTATCCTATTGGCTGAGCCGATCTTTTTGGCTCAGCTCGAATTTACGACTGAGATTCTGCAGTGGCGTTGCAACGGCGGACATGGGCTCTCGCTTACTGACGCGGTAACCAATGCCAGCCGTCGCAATCTGCACTATGTGCAAACTCGCGGCAAGTCACTCGGAACGATTTCCGAGTGACCGAAAATGGTCTCTTTGACGTTCCCTCATTTAACCAGGTAAGTATCATAATTACTAGAATCAATTTCATTAATTCTTCTTTTCTTTCAGCTACCGGGTCTTTGCGGGATCGTCTCGCCCAATCAATGGACTGGTTAACATCGTCGGTAAGTATCCGAACGGTAAGTATATAAAATAATGAATAATGCATTACGCTGCATGAAATACGATTAATCGTACTTGTCTCGACAGGGAATAAATGAAATAAAACGTAAATGAAGTTATACAATGCAATTACGCGCTTCACGACATTCTCTCGCTTCGCGGAGCTACGCTCGCTTCCTATTGGTCGATCCGTCGCGCTCATCGGAATAAGCTGCGCCTCGCGCTCTCATTGGCTCTTGGCCTTGCAAAATCATAAATCAATCTGAAACTCTGTAAAACTATGTCGAATTGCCAGGAATCGCTCCTGTTGGCTATCGCTGTGTCGAGAATATGTAAAACTGTTAAATCTAACGCAA
>NW_020227882.1:0-6510 GCF_003070985.1 Temnothorax curvispinosus
TGCTTGATTTTAAGAGATTTGAAATTGCTCAGCCTGGTACCGCAAATTCTTAAGAATCATGGGTTTATAGTTGAGGGCGAGAACAATGTATTAATCAAAAGGTATTCCAATGATACAAATGGGACGCTATGGTAGTTATGCGGGAGAAAGTAAGGGATACAGAATTAAAATAAAAAAATATTTTATGAAACACCTACCCAACAAAATGGTTTTTAGACAACTATTAAAAATAAGAAACGGAAAATAGGCATTTTAAAAATGGTTTTAAAAAATAAAAATGTTTTTTTTTTATATTTATGTTTTTATATTTATTTATATTTAAATTTTTATTTTTTATTATTTATTCAGTCCGGATCATAAATAGAATTTTTCTCTCTAATTTTAATTATCATATCAATGGTCCTTATTATTTTACTTATTATTATTGTTTATTATTTATATTTCTTGTATATTTCTTGTACTATTATTTCTTATACTCAAATTCTTATTTCTTTTAATATAAACTTAAATTACAAAAATTCAATTTCATAAACATTTACATATGGGATTATAAAAAAGGTTTGCTTACATTTTGTTTATAGATATTTAATTATTCTTTTAAAATTACATTTTGATTGCATTGTTGTTTAGAAGTGGATGCTTTAAAAAAAAAAAAAGCGCGTCTTACATAGGAATTAAGTATCTATGAAATATTTTTTAATTATGTTATTCAAACTTAAGTTTTGCGAAGCCAATATAGTGGATATCATAAAAGTAAAAATTCGACTATTTTTAATTTTGATATCCGCCATATTAAACTCTGCCATTTTGAATTTATCAACTTTAACATCAGATTAGTATTCAGCGAACTGAAAAACCCTTAAATTTGAATAACATAAAATAAAATATCTCATAGGTCCTAATAATCGCGACTTTGACGCAATAGGCTCTATGCTAATCAGCAATATCTTTTTTATCTATTAATCATAATCGTCACAAGAAATTCTTTTTAAGAGTTAAAAGTCCTAACTACATACTTAATTTTAATTGCAATAAAAGTTCTCCAACACGTCACATATCGTAGTGATAATGTGATAAAATATGTACATTAAAGTAACTCTTTTTTTTGCAATTTTAATTGCTAATTTCTCAAAATTGTGACGTAATAGAGCAATTTAGTAAACGGGACCGTATTTCACTAATGCTCCCGCGTTTAAAACTACGGGAAATGATTATACTTGTTCTTGTGCACTTTTTTTTGTTAATCGCGATTAATTTTTAGTTTGCAAGAAAAATGCACTTAAAGTACAAAATTTAAATGTAAAATAGTTTTTGAAAAAATGTATTTTAAATGCAAAATATAAAATAGGCATTTTACATTTTGTATTTCCATTTCAAATGCATCTATTTGAAATGATGTACATCTCTGTGTAGGCACCTATATTTAGGCAAGTATCCCATCTCCAGGAACATGACTATTTACAACGCAGCAACCTGAGTCTATGTTTCATTTGGACGACTCTTATATGTTCCAATAATCAACTAATCTGATATTCTTTTCAGAATCATTCATTTGATCAAACGGTCAGAAAATGAAACCTATCTTTGCAATGGATATCACATTATTGATGCTATCGTCCACAGCAAATTTGATCCGAACAAAGTGATAACAATTAATAGGCTTTAATTAATAGGCTTCCCTTCTCTTCGAATGGTTATCAGCGGCCTCCTGCCTTCTGGTTCCGCCTTCGAGATCGTTTCAAGGTAATGGGCGACAGCACACACCACTCGGCGATACGTAAATTCTTATTCTTTATTTTTTGTATCCTTGTTAGTGGTGGTAAGTGAGCGCCGCCCGCGCAGCGTTACCACGGCTTATGCATACGTAAAGCGATAATGTAAACGCTATATAAAAGCCAGATAAGAGACATTCGCGAGTCTTCCTACTCGCGAAGACTGCGAGCTGTCAGTCGCGCGTTGATCGTTACCAGCACGTGCAGTTGTTAGATAAGAGATATTAGTTATGTGAGTGCTGCCGCGTTTGATACCGCGATAATTCTTCATTCGCAAAGTTCTCCACTCGCGATTCCTCATTAACGCCGAGCGCGGAAGAAGTTAGGTAGGCGCGTATTGGTGAATTTACTTACTTCTGTTCCTCCTTTCTGCTATCTTTTTGCATAAGAATCGCGCAAATAGAGATTGTTACGTGCTTCATCTGGTTCCACGAAATTTGATACATCCACATCAAAATTATGTAGGATCAGTGGGTGGCAATTCTTGCATTATCGGTTTCCTCTAGGTTTATAATTACGCGTATAATATCAATTTATTTTCGTTAAACTTCTTACTAATAGAAACCAGCAAGAAATCAGCCGTAAAAACAGATTTCCAAAGCCGTTATTATAAGAAAAAGACGAAAACAATACAATGCTTGACGTGAGAATAAATTGCAGTACACGCATTAATAGATTTAGCAGATCAATCGATACGCTGAATATATATATATATATATATATATATATATATATATATATATTGTATAATTAGATAGGTATTAATAATATATAAATATATTTGCATCGCGAATGAAGGCATCTGTTACGAAACATTTTAATCATTCATATATTGCAGTTTTTTTTTTAAATATTTGTCAAGTGCTAATCAGTAGGCGACTAATGTACTTTTCTGTGCTTCGAGGACTGATTTAATTTGCAGTTCTGATTTACCTAATCTCATTTAAGATAATACGTGTTATATAAAGTGTGATATTCTGTGCTATGATCCAGGACAAATATCCATAATTAAAAAGAAGAAGAAGAAGAAGAAGAAGAAGAAGAAGAAGAAGAAGAAAGTATCTTTAGTCTTCACGACGAAGACATGACAACTACTGAAACGTGCAAGATTAAGTCGACGACCAAGGACATAGGTCGCAGAAATGTTGTTCCCGTAATCCACGTTCGAGGAACGCACTACGAGATCGGCTTCGACATTGTAAGGATTAGATAATATTTATTCGATGATGAAATAGAGATTTTGCGAATGCACAATGCGTTTCTTCAAATTAAGCATTGCCTTTCCCCAAAAACTCTTTCAGAGTTCGAAAATCAAAAAAACTTTTCTGTTCCATTTTTTCGAAAGTTCAATCTTCGAAAGTTCAATTTTCGAAAGATCTGAAGAATAAGAAAGTTTCGAATTTTGTATTAATGTATATAATGAGTGTGTTTCATTCTTTTTAAAGAAATTTTGTGTTATTTTTACATATAATAATTGTTTTACTTTAATATTTAGAATAATAACAGTCATTTTTTAGTGTAATAATTATCACATTTTAATTTAGCATATAATAACAGATACTTCTATTCACTCGATTTGTTTCGAAATTCGATGTTGTCATTTTTAGTGATAAGTCAAGCGTGTCCTATTATAATTTTTTCTGTATTCTTTAAATGAAAAGAAGATTGTATGAGAAATAAGCATCTGTCAGCGACCAATGTAATTTATATAGTGACACTTGTGTTCGCATAGAATATCGATAACGTAAAGCACACATGTAAATTACGATCGCCAATGCAGCTTGCAATGCAGTTTTCTCATGTCTGATCCAAAGGAATGAACTCCGATATGTTACACGCGATTTAAAAAGGTGCATAGCTAACGTCTGAACGACGTTAAGTGTAAGGTGATTAGACATGGATGGAGAGACAGTAAAAAAAGGAGAATGGTCATTGGCGTGTTATTCACCCGGATTAAATTCTTGTTGTTCTACATATAGTTATCACGCGGCATTGGTCAATGTAACGCCGTGTGTGTTCGATTAATTTTCGCATTTACAAAATTCGTTCTCTTTATCCTTTGTTTTTTTCTGCATTAGGGACGCACCTTCGCCAAGATAATCCAGGATTTCGTGGACGTCTATCCACCGCTGAACGAGATTTATCTGCCGCTATTCGTGACTGAGCAGGGCAAGAAGGTTTATAATGAAACCCTTGACGCGGTTAAGAAACAGTTCCCGCAGTATTTGAGGGAAATCGAGGGAACGGCGGATGGTGCGAATGTACCGTTTCACAAGGTATGAAAACTAATTGAATAAGAAAAGGAATAAAAAGATATTAATTATATCGTCTTGAAGATATAATTAATTAATTGAGGCCATTGATGGAAAAAGGGCACATAGACTTATGTGCCCTTTTTCCGTAAATCGTCTAAATTGACTCAGGTATATGTTATATATATATATATATATATGTAATATACAAAGGACATGTTACTTCTCTAATGTTTACATTACGTAGATACTGTTGTACTGCCGCGCGACCCTGAAGATTCGCGCAGCGGTGTGTCATTTTAAAAAAAGATGATGAATATATCTTTATATAACTCATTGAAGCTACAAGTGACAAAAATTATACATTCCAACTTATAAAATAAGTCTTATTTAAAAAATTAATTTTTTTTGTTTATTTTTCTATTTAATTTTGTATTTTTTATTTAAACAATATGTAAAAAAAATTGTAAACTAAATAAGTGATTATATTTAATTAAATAAACAAAAAAGACCACTTTTTTATGATTTTGTGCTCTATTTATGGAAAAAGAGCTCATAAACCAATTTTTTAAAACAATTAAAAATAAACAAATATTATCTTCAAATTATGACTTTTGTTTTCAAAACGTTTGGAGGACACCTTACTACACTTTTACTACACCTTTAAAAAAATTGATTTTAATTGCATTACTTTTTATTGAGTAATACTGTAATGAAAACTTTAAAATCGATTTTTTCGAAATAGCGTTTTGACGTATGTGCCCTTTTTCCATCAATGGCCTCAATTATTAACAGTAAAAACCGATCGAGCAAAATTACAATTTTTTATTTTGACCATCTTTGATTAAAAATTAAATAATTAAATCAATTTTCTCTTAACCCCTGCAAATTTCGTTTGGTTTGTTTACATTTAAGAAAGAATAAGTATTATTGGAATAATAATAAAAATTAAGTACTTAATAATTAGCAAAAGGATTGTGTTCGACCCAACTGGCAAATTTTATTGTTTACAATACGCACAATAAGTACTTAAATAAAAATTTTCATTGTTTTTATGATTTTGCAATTAAAACTAAGGCATAATATAATTATCGTAGTTGTTTTTGATGCATCTGGACGACATTATTTCGAACGTTACCGGAATGCAGGGAAATGCACTTCCAGTCGGTTGTTCAACCATCATATGCAACCAATCAGGACATGTAAGAATGATAATAAGTCAGAATAGATTATAGTTTATCTTACTGTGTGTGTATGTGTATACATATAATAAGCACTCAAGGCAAAATCGCGAAGTTTAATTTTGTTATTACCTAAATATAACATTAATAAAAATGTATGACAAACAACAGCGATAATCACCTACAACAAATAATTACTATATCAGATAACAAATCAAGAAATAAATAAAAAGTTCCAGTTTTCTTCGGAGTAAACTCAGTCGACAGATATTTTATTTTTCACTGATATGTGTCACATAATAATTATCTGTTGTAGTAATTATCTTTGTATTATCTCGATATATATTTTAATCACTATTATAAAATGGGAAAATTAAAAGAATATGTACGAATATAGTAGGATAATGCCAATTTAGTTTTCTGTGAAAAACAATAGTAATAATACCGGAATAAATTATCAATTTGAAACAACTTCTTCCTTCGTAAATCTCTTTGAAACGATTATTGTCTTATGTAACCAAGTACAAAACCACAACCATTATCTCATCATGACGTTATTATCTGAACAGTATTCGCAAATAAATTATAAATATTTGCATATCAAGTCCAAAGTCCGTATACATGGTATAAAATGTTATGTATTCTACTCTTTCTACTTCTTACTAATTATACTATTATTATATTATTTTATTCTATTTATGTCATATTATTTAATTACATGAGATTTATTTTATTATTCTTATATTTATTTACTTAGTTGTTTATTTTTATTCCGTTTCCGTGATGCGCGCTTAATGAAAAGCACAGGAGATCTTGGGTCACAACGAGGATGCCGTCAGCGATACCTTGAACCACTGGTACCTCGTAAGTGCTCATGTAATCGAGGCGGGTTACAAGGAAGAAAAGTTCACTTCGTTGAGCTACGCTGGTTTCCTGCCGGGTTACACGATGGGCTACAATTATCACGGTCTCGTTTATAGCATCAACACCCTCAGCGCTGCGGTTCTGCAATCCGGCAAGACTCGTGAGTTTTATTTCAATAAAATAATGAGTAAGGACTCTCGAAATTATAAAACTTGAATAAAGAATGGCTATGAGAGTCAGACGCAGTTATCTGTGCGTGATCAGTGATCAAATCACTGATTTATTCCATGTGTATACATTCGACGAACGTTTCGGCTCGGGATTGAGCCATCTTCAGCGAGAAAAATAATTAAATTACTCTCCCTCTCCAATCCTGTTGAGCGAGCTTCAGGACTCGAAGATCCAAAAACAACATTGACTATTAGATTGATATCTGTAATA
>NW_020227883.1:0-3531 GCF_003070985.1 Temnothorax curvispinosus
CCGATTGTAAAAGATCCTGAAGCTCCATCTATCAAACCGCACAAGTTGATTGCAGAAGACTCGATTACTCAGATATGGAAGAATCTCTTTTGTTGTTTCGAACCGACTGAGCCAAGTGCAATTAGATCGTCTGAATGTAATAATCCGGAATGTGTATCGCCATTACCAATGGATGTTGCATACTTTGAAGTAAATATCAAAATGATAAATACCAAAGGTATTCAAGCATTGCAAGATGCTGTCTTATTCAATAAAAATGATTACCAGGGTAAGTGCCGACAAAAAAAAATGCCCAGGAACAGTTACTGAAACGACTCGTTCAAATTTCCACATCTTTATTGATTTGGATACGAGGACACATCGTAAGAAAACACATGGTCTCAAATACCAGTTAGCAGATGTTCCAATTACACTGAATTTTATAAAACAGTACCGGTATGTTTAGTAATATACATATAGATATCGCTTATTATGTATTGTTTTATTTACTTATTAAACATAAAAAACTGTATTGTTTTCAGCTTGATAGGTGTCATCGAACACATTCCTGGTCACTTTATTGGCTACTGTCGAAAACCTTCAGGACGATGGCTGAAATGTGATGATATGCAATTAAATGTCGAAGGGTGTGACGAGACAACAATAATTACACCAATTGGGGCCATTTATATCGCGCTATGAATCTGATGTGCAGTTGAATCTAACTGATTATCTTAGAAGAGTGCAATTATGTCTATATTATAGTCCGTAAATGTTTATTTTATTATAAAATAACAATTTGCTTAGTTCTTTCATTTTATTATTCACATCTTTAATTAAGATATTATTCTTAGTTATATTTATGTTAAATTGTGATGTGTATATAATTTGTGACCTACTTACTACTAGATAAAAATATTTTTTAAAGATTTTTTACATAAACGTTTAAGTACAAAAAGCAGTATAACGAAATATGTATATGCATTGTGACGTTGCGGTTTCGCCGCGGCGTGGCAGCGCTCCGCCGCCGTCACAAGGCGCGGATTGCGCGCCCGAGGACGGCTCACGAATCAACCTTCGATCTCCAGGGGCGTATTAAAGTTGCGATTCAAATATTCATTATTGTTTTTTTTTTCTTGCGATATTGCGTGGCGCCTCACCCCGTCGAGTTGGAGTTCCAACGCCACACTGAAGATGACGAGGAGTACCAGGAGAGCCGGATGATAAACGGAATCACAAGGACCGAAAGCGAGATGTCGAGGGCGAGGAGCCCGAGTTACGAGGACCGCTACTAAGCGAGGGACGACGTGAGATGCGCGCGCTGCGCGCCAGCAACGGCAGGCGAACCTGTGCATCGCAGGGGCCCGGCGCCGGGCCTGTCTGCAGTCCTCCGAGGCCAGACGGACTCTGGGGGTGGATGGCCACCGCCCCCGAGTCAAGCCAGAGGACACCGCGGGAGTCATCGCCTTGCCTACTACAACGGGGAAACCTGGAAGGACCCCGCGAGCGCGAAGGGCACGTTCGAACGCCCCGCCGAATCCACGGTCGATAACCCTGCTAGCGGCTACCGCGCGAGCTTGCGAGCTCATCGCCAATTGGTCCGCTTATCGCGCGGAAGGGTCGCGCATGTCCCACTAGGGGCGTTAGATCGACGCCTCTATCGAGCGCACTTCCGCGATCATTCTTGAGCCACCCTCGGGACGACACGCACGGCTTTCTTGAGCGCTTCTCGACCGACTCTTGCTGCGCACTTGGTGCCTGATTCTCTCGCGACGGTTTTTGGTGACGGCAGAGAGGACAACCCCGACCGAGGAAGTATCTTACCGGTGAGGTTGCCTCGTAATAGACGGTAGTAATGTAAGCCACGACACCGCCCTCCGGGCCACGCTCTCGCCTAAAGTACTTGCGTAAGTAAGATCTCGTAATTTTGCATCTGCGATCGAGAGCGAGAGCGAAGGGCTTTGGAATGGTCTCGTGGCCGGTGAATAGTACTCATCGCGTGAAAGTCCTGGAGATCGCGATAGATATCTCGATTCGGTAATTCGCGAACATTCTTACGGTATCTGTGGTTGCGATCGCGTATTACCCGGCTGTGCGTCACGCGCGACTCTCGTGATCGTAGTTCATTCGTCGAAAATGATTCCTTCGCGTTACGCCGTTTCAGTAATCTCGTGTGCTTGCGGTCAACTTCGCGTTTTCCTCGTGTAGATATTTTCCCCTGCGTAGATTTAGTTGTACATCGCGTTAGTATGTAAGTTCGTCATCTCTTGCGTTAGATTTAGTTTATTTCGCGTTAGTCTGTAAATCCGTCAAGACATTATTGCGTTGTGTAGTCTCGCGCTGGTTTAGCGCTATTCTCCTCGGAAAATACTCTTTCTTTCGCGTTGAATTAAGTACTCTTTTGCGTAGGGCGTATGTCCCGTAAAAATTCGTTAGATTGAGTACGATATTCTTCTCGCGCTGAGGATTTCCTCGGCGCGATAAAACCTAAATATTTCGCGTTACCTGTCGCGTTCGGGCTTGATTATTGGCCCGTCGTTGTGTTATATTGCGCCTCGTATTTCGGGGATACGCTATCCTGGCGACAGAATTCTGAACAATCGCGATCCTGCGTACTTTCTGGAGTAAACTTGGCGTCTGAGATCGCGTAAAATTTTGACTTGTTTTCGGAGTTATTATTTTCCTGGTTGTAGCGATTTTTGATTTATTCTTCCACGCTCACGATTATTCACGTCTATATGATTTCGCTTTTGTGAGAGATGAATCAACGGTTCTTTAATTTATTAGAGCAATCTCGCGAGCTAATTGTTTCTTTTTTTTCTTTGCAATAAATGTTAATCTCTTTTGTTATTAATTGTTTGAGTTCGTAATTTCTGTGTCGCCCGTCACAATTCGCGCTGCCCTATACCACCTTCGTCCCTGAGTAATACGCCGAGCTGGTCGATTTCTCGCACGCCGTTTAATTACGATAAACGTTTTGATAATTTGTGATAAATTTCGCGTTAGTGGACGCGGGATACCGCGTCTGGCGCCCAACACTCACGTTCGCGTTAGAAATTCGGTTCGTGCGAGAGATCCGTCGGAGAGGCCTGACATCCTACTCTCCCGCAACTCCCTTTTGATCCGGCTTTGCGCCCGAACGGGTAAAAAGTCGTGACAGCATATATATATATATATATATATGTGTGTATGTATATATGGTATATGTATATGTATATACATACGATCAAGCTTAATCAAAATAAATATATATTTTACAATTATTTCGACAATTCGATTAACATGCAAAGGAACTTGTTATACATTGCCATAGAATCCATTAATCCGGTACTTATGCATTTATGATGCATTTATTACAAATAAGATAGTTCGCTTTTTTTTAAATCCATATATTTCATAGAACAGAGTTTACTTTATTTCCAGTGGCAATTGTAATCGCAAAGCGCTTTAAAACACATTTAGAAATGCCATTGTTAGAAAATAAAATGGAATTTTCATCTTATACTCCTTGTATGTTCCTTTATTTAGTCAACATTATTTTAACAAAGGACA
>NW_020227884.1:0-4493 GCF_003070985.1 Temnothorax curvispinosus
GTCCGGCAAACCAAGTGTTTGCGCGGGCGGATCGCGTTCGCGATAGTCTCCAGAAGTCGGAGAAGCCTCCCTCTGGCGGCATTTCAAGCCTTTTGGCGCTGCGTCGCCGCGTTTGTCATTTGGTGACGTGTCCGGCAAACCTGGGGTTCGCGCGATCGGATCGTGTTCGCGATAGTCTCCAGAGGTCGGTGAAGCCTCCCTCTGGCGGCAGTTCAAGCCATTTAGCGCTACGGCGCCCCCTTCGTGTGTTTCGCCGGGTGTCCGGCAAACCCCATGTTTGCGCGGTCGGATCGCGCTAATTTTTGGATGATCCTCTTGTGAGGATGTCAGGAGTCGGCATCTCGACTCTCGTTCGCCTGACGTGCGCGCTTTCTGAATCCCGCGTTAAAGATTGTGTGTGGCTCGACCAATCATCGTGCCGGTGCTATTGCTGATCCACGCACCTAGTAAATTAAAAGAAAACTGCTTCCCTGGTCGGGCCTGGCACTTGGTGCCGAGAAAAGAACTGAAAATGTTTGTGGATCACTGAAAATAAGTGCTTATGTACTAAGTGGGCCGCTGCCCAGCGACCGCTGTCGCGTATCTTATTAATTACTACGCCGGACGGATAGGCTAAATGACTTTATTATAAAAGAATGACTATATACATGTTCCGTCCTCGGAGCGTGTTAGCGCCTCTTAAAACGGTTCTGGGGATGTCCCCCTTTCGTCTGCCAGATCTCCTTCTTCACTGGCCGGGCTGGCGAAGTCCGGCTCGTCCTCATCTGGCTGGTCCCATGGCTGCGCCGGCATGGCAGTGATTGTCACCGTGTCGGTCACGGTGACTCGGGTCATCTCAATGCGATACGCGCTGTCGAACGCTTCGGCAGCGCGTCTTATCGCCTCGATTTCGGCGGAAGAGCCCCATAGGCGCGCGTCTCCCGCCGATGGCACAGAGTGCCGTGCAACCTGTCGACTTACTATTGTCGGCGACGGCGTGCTTCGCCGGCTCCCCTCGGCGACTGGCCGCGGTTGCGGCGTTGCTCGTCGTTCCGCTCGGCTTACCTCCTCCGGTGTCAGTCGGGTGATGACCATCCTAGGCTGGCTGAGTAATTGGCCGCGCACCGTCTTAGTGCACGGCTTCAAGGGTTGGGTACGTCCCTTCAAAACGCCCTTTAAGGCCCCTTGGGGTATATGAAGTAAAATTCTTTATCTTTTTTTAATAAAGGCCAAGTTTGGAAAGAAAGTATCGCGGTGTCACCTCGATACTTGGTGTCCATGGTGTTTAGCGCAGTCTGAAATAAAATAGGAGACGGTTAAGTACGCGCTGAACAAAATAAACTTGGAAACAAAATGGGGAGAAAGAGAGAGAGAGAGAAAAAAGGTACTCTTGGGTTTTATCTTACGACGAATTTTTGCGCCGCTCGGCCCCAGCTGTAAATCGTCGGGGTCTCGAAATTCGTCGGACGAGTCAATCGACGACGATACCACGTCGGGTGTTTCGCGTGTTGTGCTGAAAAGGGAAAAAAATGATTAACACGCACGCACACGCACGCACATACACGCACACGCGCATGCACACGCGCACACACACACACACCACACACACACACACCACACACACACACACACACACACACACACACACAAACACCACACACACACACACACCTTTGTTGAGGTGGCGGCGATGGCGGTACATTTGTTGCCGCTGCTGTTGTTGCCGTTGCCACTGCCGCTGTCGCCGCTGTTACTGCTGTTCCTGCTGCTGCTGCTGCTGCTGCTGCTGCTGACGCTACTGCTATTGCTGCTCGTAAAGCCAGTAAAATTGATGGCTGTGGCGGACCAGGCGGGACGATCATCTCTTGCGAGATAATTCGCGGTATTCCACGCTCTTTCGTCTCTCTCCTCGGGTACTACCGGCGGTATCCGCCGAGGAGACGGTAACGACGGTTGCCGACGTGGCGGCGGCGGCGGAGGCGTTAAAACCCGCATTGGGTAATGCGTTTCGAGAAATGGCATATCACGTCGCTTTAGCCATTTCGCTGACGTAAGCGACGAGGCGGCCGTCGTCGTCGTCGTCGTCGTCGTCGTTTCGGGTATCGCCGGTATCCGAGGAGACGGTGATGACGACGATGGTTGCCGACGTGGTGACGATGGTGGCGATGGTGGCGGCGGCGGCGGCGGCGGCGTCGGCGGCGGCGTTTTCCGCGTTGGTGATGGTGACGACGACAATGACGACGACGACGACGACGCTATGTCAATCACTTTACTTTTTCCGGACATCGCGGTGCAATGTTTGTGGTTTATTTTTTTTCAGTCAAAATACGTCTCGACCGCCGACCTGACAAATCTTGACCGAGATCTCTTCAGCACTTCCGGCACCCCAACACTCACTTTCTCGAATCATGGCCGACGAATCCTGGATTCACCAACGCTAACTACCGGTTCACTCCGGTACTCGCGACGCGGGTTTAACTGTATTAGAGAAGCTAAAAGCCGGAGGGGGAACCAAAATAAGACTGTCAATCTCTCGGATATGCTCTCGCCTTATATAGCCCTTCGAGATGCTTGACGACAAAGTCGAGGATGGGCTATGAGTTGAGGAGTGGGGATTGAAGTCGAGTATTTAAGAGTGGGAGGTTTCTCTCCACGGTCCGTGCTTGGGCATTGGGCAATATAGTTTTCCAAGATCAAGACAGATCGGGTGACTCAAAATTGCTCGTCAAAAGTGTCGAATAAAAAAAATTTTTTTTGTTTTATTTGACTTGATCCGTCTCGGTCAGAGTTAGGCGACATTTTCCATAAAAGTAGAGGGGACAATGTTGGGGGCTACACTACCTCGCCGGGAAAATCCCCAGGCGATACAATTTAATTTTTGTACATTATTGGCACTGCGTAAGTAGTGATCTGTCGGTTAGAGGAAGCTTTTTTTTTCCTCTCCAAAATATACGCGCACGAATACATAATAATCAATCTTTTTTTTTCCACATGCGTGATAACGAAAGGACGAAAGGGAAAATAGAAAGCACTAATGTAGAATAGAAAAAAATATCATATAACCACTCCTAGGGGTTATAGGCTTTTTTGTAGACCGAAATTTTTTTTATCGCATATATTAAAGAGATGAAACGGATTTTGGTCATAGTCCTCCTTCACCCCTCTTTCAAGGGGTTGAAATTGGGGTTTTTTGTTTATTGGCTCTAGCGTCCAAAGGGAGGGGAGGTAGGGGGTTGGGGTCCGAGGACCAAAGGTAGTCCTCGACAAAACGCGTCCATCCCTTCAGGTCCCATCCCCCCCACTTTATAAAAATTTTCAAAATTTTTTTACGACGGAACCTGAAACGCTTTTTCACGATTCGAAAAGTGGCACAGGTCTCATCCCCCTCCGACCTCTCCATCAAGGGTTGATTTTGGCACTTTGGTTTTTGGACTCTAGCTTCCAAGGGGGGAAGCTATGGGGGTGGGGTCTGAGGGAAAGTTGACTCTCTCGAGGAGGACTATTCATCTCCTCCGGTCCCATCCCCCCCTACCCGCCCCCTAGGGCTCTGTATACTTGAACGTGGATGAAGCTGAAATTTTCCAAGTTCCAAGAAATGGCCTTTGAAAATTCGACCTCCCAGTGTCTACTCCATGCAATTGCAAATGTCGAAAAACGCGTTTTGGACCCTTTTTCGACTTTTTTTGAAATTTTTTGTTAAAAAAAGTTTACAGCTTATAAATAATACAATTTATGGCAAAATTCTAAGTTCGTGGCCACTCTTGGTCGGTGCGTCCCCAAGAGGGAATGCACCTTGAAGCCCCGCCACCGCGACAAGGTGGCGGCCACATTGGCGGGCGGGGAAAGGGGAATGGGAAAGAAAGGGAAATTGGAGTAGGGAAAGAGAATATTGGGAGGTTATACCAAAAATTTTTAGGTGTTTTATGTTTTAATGTTTTTTTTTTAATTTTTAAGTTTATCAACATATTACTTAACCCGTTGAAATATTACCATTTGGCGAATTTTTTGCAATTTGTCCGCGTATCTTTCGCCGAATTCGGGCTTGTGCACACCGGCGCTCAGTTGCTTGATCCTGAATTGTAACGCCGATGTCGTGAATGATGCGAACAAATCTGGTCGCGATTCTTTTAAGATGAGCCACGTTGTCAGATTGTTTATCGCACACGTATCTAAGGCGTGCTTTATGATAATTATGACGTGTTCCTCCGTGAAGTGTGCCACTCGCATGATCATCTTCTTTTTTGGTTTGTTGGTCGCCGTTGAGTCGTCTGATTTTGCCTCGGATGCCGACTCGCGCACGGACAGTCTCGCCGACCTCCTCAACGTAGGTTGTGGTGGTGGCGGTGGCGGCATGTCAGTGGCGAGCTTTTGTTGGCTTGGCTCTCATGTCTCTCAATGACATTTTTGACATTTTTGCGAACATAGTTCGAGTCGTTGGGTGAGGTAGCCGACGATGTGCTCGGCGAGGGCGACGATGTTGTACGTAAGCTGAGCCTTGGAGGCTTCTTCGTCTT
>NW_020227885.1:0-4164 GCF_003070985.1 Temnothorax curvispinosus
CTAAAAATGCCAGTGTGTTGCGTTAAAAATTGCAAGAGCCGGACCGGTCGTGGTAATAGAGAAAATTACAACGTATTGTTGTGTTATTTTCCAAAAGAGCCTGAAATAAGGAGACAGTGGCTCGAAGCTTCTCAGAGAAAAGAAGCAGATTTAAAACTTAGCTGTGGTGAGTTTATATTCCGAATGCTTTGTATAATTACCGGGTAAATGGTTTTATTTGTCATGTTCCAAAGATTATTAAAAAATCTTATTTTTAGTTGCAGTATGTGAGCGACATTTCGTACCGGATTGCATCGAAGAGAAATGGACACAACAACGTTCGAAGAATCTGCCCCGACTGATTCGACGGCTGAAAAAAGGCTTAATACCAACGGAATTGCTGAATATTCCAAAGGAAACAATACCACAGCTTGACGAACCAAAAGAAAAGATACCCCGGTAAGTTCAGAAATATATCCATTTAATCTTTTGCATTTATTTTTCACGAATTTCTGTTGTGCAGTTCATAATAGTTTCGGAATAATACCGAAAACTGAAAACCTACCTCACAATTTGTATTAATGGTATTTATTCTATCGTATAGCAAATCCAAAATACCATCTTATAACGAACTTGTTGCTTATGCGAAGAGAAATACGGAGATGGATGCTAATGCCGTAAACACTGGAAATGAGTCAGAAAATGATGAGCGAGACGAGCAAGCAAAAAGTGAACACGGTGGTTTACCAGTGGAACCCGCTGAAGCAATGAATATGTATGTATTAATATGTACATTTTATTGTATATCTAAATTTAAATGATCAACAGTAACATAAAAAAATTAAAATTGTACAAATAAAATAATCATTAAAGCATTTTCGATTAATATTTATTCATGTATTATTTTTTTACAGTGCTGAACAGTTAGACAATCAGCCGAATAGGGAAGCTGAAATGCTTATGGAACAGCTAAAAAAATTACAAGAGGAAAACAAACAACTTGCTAGCGAGAATACGCAGATTTCTATCGCATTTAAGCAGCTTGCCGAAGAAAATGAGCACTTAAAAAAAGATGCCATTAAAAATCTTAACGAGTTTCAACAACTGCAAAAGAATGTTGAAAAAAACGCTGAAATAATAGCGTTTGACGCATTGCGTATGGTGTTTACATCTGGACAAATTAAAAGAATTATGTCTCCAAATAACAGTCGTATAACATGGTCAGCTGAAGACATTTCTTCTGCTATTGCCCTGCGGTCAGTAAGTGCCAGAGCATACAATTATTTACGGACGGTGAAAAACGTATCTTTGCCTTGCGTGCAAACTCTCAGAAATTGAAGTGCTCATTTTAATGTCAAACCGGGCATTCTGAAAGATGTTATACAAATAATGCAGAGTAAGGGAGGAGGCTTGTCGATGATAGAAAAACTGACTGTATTGTCTTTTGATGAACTCTACATTTCGAATAAAGTAGACTTGGAACGTCGTGAGCAAAAGATATATGGACCGCATAAAACAAGTCAATTTGTAATGGCTCGAGGCCTTATCGCAAACTGGAAACAACCAATCTTTTACGACTTCGATCAACCCATGACAAAAGAAATTTTATTTAAAATCATAACACGTCTTCAAGAAGTAGGGTACACTGTTGTTGCGGTTACGAGTGATTTGGGACCTACAAATGCACGCTTATGGAAGTCAATGAACATTGGAGTTGAGATCCCAACTAATAAAAATTCTAAAGTGATGGAGAAAGCAGACGAAGAAAAGCAGTGTTTCTTTTTGCATCCATTAGACAAAAATTTGAAAGTATTTGTTTTTGCTGATATACCACACATAATTAAACTAGCTAAAAATAATTTATTTGATTCAGGATTTATCGTCGACGGTCAGTTAATAAACAAAGACATTTTAGAAGAGCTAGTTGCACTAAATTCCTGTGATTTAAAAATTGCATTTAATCTCAGTAGACTTCATTTAGATGTTAAAGGCAACCAGCGACAATCTGTAAAATTAGCTGCACAGGTTTTTTCTAATCGCAATGCAAAGGCAATTGAATATTGCGGAAAACAAAAATTTCTTTCGCACAATAACAATTGGCAGATAATGTCAAAGGTCTTAAGCCTTTTTAATGACTGGTTCGACATATTTAATTGCCACTCTAAATTTGGCAAACACAGTGGTTTGCGTGCGTATGGAGTTGATTTGCAGAAACAAGATGTAATTCTGGATCAAATGGATGAACTTGTTAGCAATATGCGAACTCCAAAAAGATCGACATTACTTCCATTTCAAAAGGGAATCTTATTGAGTAACCGTTCATTAAGGCAATTACTTCAGTACGTGAAAGAAAAATATTTGACGGATGCGTTAACGATCGATTTCATCATTACGAGAAGACTGAATCAGGACATTCTGGAAAATTTTTTTTCATACATAAGAGCTATGGGACATGCAAATGACCATCCTTCACCGGTGGAATTACAGAACCGTTTAAAATGGTACATCCTCGGAAAGCATTCTGGGCATGCTTTATCAAATAAAAAAAATACGGAAAATGACCTGACATCGGTTTCTTTCATGGATATAGAAGATGTACATGAAAATGCTTCTTGGACATCTGACTGCTCAGACATTCAAGAAGATGATGACTTCGCAAAAAAAAACAAAATTGTTCATGCAAGTTGATCACGTTGAAACATTCACAGTCAATGAAGACCACGAAGAAGAAGTTAATGAGAAAGATGAATCAGGTACTTGAATCAATATCAAGATACACGGTAATGTCTCACGCCAAGTATATACAGTTTTTACTTCTGACTTTATGTTCTTATATTATTAATTTATGGTTGTCATCTCCGTCTTTTGTGATGCCAAATGTACGATAATAATTTCATATAATCATTATGCACTACAACGTCAGAAATAATTGCAAATGGCAATACTTGCGCTACCATGTTTCTTGGAGGTTTTTTTTAAAAAAGCTACTTTTTTTGCAAAACAAATAAAAGCAATACAAGTAATGAGAGAGCATACATAACAATCCAAACAACACAAAATCTAAAATCGGGTCATAAGACGTCTTATGATCCAATTTTAGACTTTGTGTTGCCTGGGAAGTGATTACATTCCAGGCACTTTAGTATAATAATAATAATAATAATTTAATACAAATTGTACAATATACAAATAAATATACAATAGTATACAATAATAAATTCTACAAATATTTAATTACACAAACACATTACAAATACAACACAAATATACAATAAATTAATTATAATAATTATAATTATTACTTACACCACCTAATTAACTGCAATTGATAAGATGTTTACAATGTACATGTATAAAGGATTTACATACATGTATAATGTATGTAAATGAGTGACAGCTTATACAAAAAAATAAAAAATACTACTATTTTATTTTATGACTTTTTCAGAAACCCAGATAGTTTATACTACTCCAACCATTGATGAGTTTAGTTTGCTTCAAGAATTTGAAACTTCAATAGCTAGTCTAACAATTGAAACAGAAGCTTTGATTTATATAGCTGGTTATGTTGCACATAAATTTCGGCATAAATACCCAGAATTAGGTGTTCCTACGTCAACTCTTCCTCTGACAGATAATTGGCTGTCTTGCATATCCAGAGGAAACTGTATGTATCCCTCCAAATATTTGCAGACAGCAGCCAGTATTATGAACGAAGAATTTGTAAAACTTTATGGGCGCTCATTTAGCAAAGAAAGTGGTATATTTGACAAGGTAACAAGCATCACGTGCGCAAAAGTTTCTTTTCCTGCTTGTGTAATCGCGTGCCTTGTACGAACCCGTACGTATATACGCCTGCGTCAGATTAATCAAGAGATAAAACAAAAAAACTGTACTAGAAAAGAAAAAAGAAAACTCAAACATATATGCAACAAACAGTCTGTATAATTATGCTTCACTTTTGTGATATATATATTAAATATAACATATTTTTATCCAAATTGCGTTATACATATCTTATTTCATTTCTGAAACTTTTAAAGAGCGCGCTACCTAAAAGCTCAAGCTCTGATTGGTTAAGATCTCAGACTTCCGCCATTATGCGCAATGGTTCACCTTTCTTCTTACACCATGGTTAGACCGTTGGAGGTGTTTCCCTTGGCTAGCGAAGAGTCGCATATTTCG
>NW_020227886.1:0-5353 GCF_003070985.1 Temnothorax curvispinosus
CCTTTTCCACGCATCCGTCCTCGTAGCTTCTTCCCGATCGTAGGAATCTTACTTCCGTCCGCGGGTGACACACCAGCTTCATGCAGAACTTAGTATGGAAGTCCATTCCCAACACTACGTCGTGCGCCAGTGTATCGACGATGTAATACCGATGTTCGTATGTCTTTCTCTCATACCGAAATCCCACTTGTACTTGGTCGCGTATCGGGACTCCTTCGTTTGAAAACGCTCCCTTCAACTTGAACAGCCTGGTCGGAACTCTTTTGATCGGCTCGCCGGATTTTTCCAACTGTTCGCGCAGTTGGTTGGTCATTGCCGTTATTTGCGATCCTGTGTCCACCACCGCTCTCACTTTACCCGCGCCGTATTCCAGTTTGATCATCGGTACGTCGTCACATTCCACGGTTTCCTGACCCGCCACTAGGAGTTTTCGTCCAATTTCGTCGATAATGTCATTGATATTTTCTTCGGCCGGCGCTCGGTTGGGCGCCTCATGCTGGATGAGACAGCATTCCTTCTCGGACTCCTCCGATTCGGCGGTCTCTTCCACCGTGTTCTCCGTCTCTCTCTCCGTCTCCTTCGCCGTGATGGCCGCTAACTTCTGTCCGCGTTCATCCGGCCTCGTCGTTCGCCCGTCAGGTCGGTATTCCGATCTGACCGTCTCCTTCCTCGGATTATTATTTCTATCCCGGGTATACCGAGTTACCCAGGGCTTCGCCTGACTATCATCGCTATCGGGCTCTTCAATGATGTCGACTCCACCGCGCTTTCTCGTATCCGGAGTGTCAGCCTTTCGCCAGCTGGTCGACTGGTTTTGCAGCGAGTTTCTTGTCGCGTCTGGCAAAATTGTTTTGGCGTCCGCCATCCTTCGTCTCGTTGCTTCGGTTGGTCGTCTGACTCGACCCATAATTCGCTCGACTCGTCGGCTTGTCACTGGTTCTTCGCGCTTCTCCGCGCAGTCGTCGAGTTTCTCGCTCGTTTTCCAAAGTGTCCAACATGTCTATCATGTCGGTGACCGTTTTTGGTATTGACGGCCTCAGCTCCCGCGCGATGTCACCGTCAAAGTGCTCGCGCAGCGTTTGTACCAACTCCTCGTCGGTCATCGGCGGTCGCAATGTTTTCGCTTGACGCGCCATATTCAAGGCATATTCTGTTATCGACATTGTTCCAGGTTTGTATTTACCGAAATATATCTGCTGTCTAAAGCGCATCTGCGCCTGGCAGCCCCAGAAGTATTGCCGGAACTTATCCTTGATTTCGTGGATGTTTTCCGCCAGCTGCAACTCGTGCCACTGGCTCGCTGCTCCTCTTATGCATTTGCCGAAATAGAACATCTGTTCCTCTTCGGATACACCTTCGTATTTGGCTAACTTCTCGAATTTCTCGAAAAATCTGATAGGGTTTTGTTTGTCCGTTTTCCCTATGAACGTCAAATCGTCGAACGGACTCTTGATCCATCCTCCTCTGGGCAATCTAGCTTGGATCGGTACCATCTGCAGTCTTCCCGCGTTGAACTGATCCTTGTCGCCGTACGTTCGTAAGCCCGTTTTCTCGTCGGCTTTTTCACCCGCCGGACCACAATCCGTATTAATTGTTACGACTGAATCTCGTCTGTGCTGCTGCTTCGCGGCCCGTTGTATCTCCATTAGCTGCGCCGTTAATTCTTGCACTTGCGCTAGAAGCTTACGCTCGTTTTCCGTGGGAGTGTCCATCGTTTTCTCCGCACTGAGGTTAATCGCCTCGTATTGTTGTTGTAGTTGTTCGTCCGCCGCGCGCCGGAACATTTGTGTCCAACGGTGATTGTTCGTCGAGGTCGTTACGACACTCGGTATTTTCTTGGACGTTATATGGGTCGTCACCCTGATGTTCGTCGTCGTTGGCCGGTCGCTGCTGCGACCTAGTGCGAATCCTCGATGGGGTATGCGTCACCGTCGCCATACGACTATTTTTCTTTCCGCCTCGCACTTTCGGCCCTATGGTGCCGCAGTTCTGGACGTCGGTTGCGGGATTCGATTTCGCCCGGATCACGCCCGTACATTGTCGAAACGCGTTTGTTTAGACCGCGTGCGTATCACGCTGCGGCCTCGCGTTCGTTGTCGCACGTTGTTATAACGCGTCGGATCGGTTTCTCACTGCCCTCGAACCAAAAATAATTTTCGCGGCCTTCGTACTATGTCGGCTCTATGACTTGTCGTACACTTCACGCCCGTACGTCGTCGTGCGATTCAGTAGTATCGCCACGTCGATTTGTCGCCGCGCGATTTTACACGCTTCACGCACGTTGTTGTGACGCGGTTGCACTTCTTCGTCGTCTGGCCTTGTCGCACTCAGTGCTCGCTGTAAGCTGTCGTGCCGTGGTACCCTCACACACTGACGCACTAAGATTTCGCACTTGTCGTGCCACTTGCTTCGACACCTCGGTGTCCCACGTCACCGCCGGCTGGTTCCAACGATGTCTGCGTCTTCGTTGCTATTTGCACGTTAGTCTTGCCAAACGCGCACTCCGAATCTATGTATAAGACCCGTGATATTGAGTTCTCCGATCATACACGTACGTGTCCTGTCACGGTCGTCATTTTGTTTTAGGTCACGAAGATTTTAACCCCGCCGAAGCATTGAGGTATCTCCCACCTTGGCTGTTCCGCTGTCTCAGTGTGAAGAGCCGCAGGTCCTTGTCACGTAATCGGTGTATGTCGAAGTTTATGTGCTCCTCGTGCTCCTTCACTGTAACCGGACGGTACTATTGGAGGCACGAATCAACGCTACGTGTCCTTAGAAATCAACGGTCGCCACTCGGTTTGACCTTTGAACCACCAAGAAGGTAAGTATCGAACGATCTCTCTAATTATTAATCAGACTAATTAATCTTCTTTTTTCAGGTTCCTGCCACCGCTGGATCATCGCCGTCGCCGATCAGGATCGTCGCTGCCACCGGAATCCAGGATCAACGAGGGACTTCGAGTGATCGACGCCAATGGATCAGGTAAGTAGAAGGTAAGTCCAATTTAATAAATTTTCGAAATCTTTTACGAAAAGGATGTTTAATTTATTCAATTATATTGATTTCCAGTGTTGGTTGTTCACAAAACTTCAAGTCACAAAAGATGTCGGACGCTCGTATACGTAGGCACACACACCCCGTTAATCTACGACGCACGAAGTTACTTCGGTCTAAAAAGGCCGTTCGTCTTTGTAAAGACGACAATTAACGCGTTCCGCGGGCGTTCCCGGTTGTTATGAATGTTGGCGAATCGCAATTATCGCACTCGTGTAACGTTCGCGGTGACTTAGCGCGGTAACAACAGAGCGAGGCTTGGTACGTGTCATACGCTCGAACATCCCCGAGAGACTGCCTCGAGTTGTTTGTCTCGTTCGAGCTCCCCACCATCGGTATCGTATATCCCTACTCCGACGCCTATTCCGCTTTCTCTCGCCGCTAACTACGCATTAGACTCCGGTAATTTTCCACGCGGGTTTTTACGCCGTCTGCGCCAAACCCCGTGGAAATTTCCACGCGCAATGCGCTCGCGCGGTAGCTCCGTCCTGGCAACGGGGTAGCAATTTTTCAACTCGAAAAATTTCGCATGGCCGCTGACGCCGACCTGTGCGCCAGGTCTATTACTATGTCTACAACTCCCATTCGGGCGACTTCCCTGAGGAAGACGTCCAGGTGCAGAGCACCGGGCTCGCCGACGACGCCGACCCCTCCTGACGCTTATTTCGGACCTAGTACGACACTTTCCGCGATCCTTCCCCGCAGAAGGTGTCCAGGTCGCAAGATGGCGGACGGTTCTGTAATTTTGTTGCCGGTCGTCGGATTTCGACGGCGACCGGACCCGGACGTCCGTGGGGACGTCCCCGTTCGTCAGGGATGTCTTTTCCCCGGGGATGACTCACCTAGGGCGAGTTTCCGGACGGTCCGCCATTTCGTTACCCGGTCAACGGGTCTCACCGGGACCCGGCTTCGTGGGCTCGGCGAAGTGCCTCCCGACGTCAGGAGTGCCCAACTCCTGTAGACGACGTACCTAGCGCAATTTCGCGGACGATTCGCTATCTCCTGTCCGCGTTCCCGTATCGCGTCGCTAACCCCGTATGCGTGACTCTGGGGCCCCGTGCCCTCGTCAGGGACGTATCTTTCTATCGCAGTGCCGTCGGTTCGGAAAATTCCCGACGGTCCGCTATCTTTTTTACCGCTGGCCGGATTTCGATTCTGACGCGCGTATTGCGTTTCGCGGGTCTACTTTTGCAATCATAGCTGTTAGTTTTACGCGCTTGTCGCATAGTCTTTAAAATTGCGGACGGTCCGCCCATTTTCTTTCGCGCAACCTTTTCGCCATTCCGTGGCGCGCATCTACCTTCCCAGCCTTCGGATAGCCGCTGAGACGCTACGGTTGTTACTCCGCGGTCGTGGTCCGCCATTTTGTTATACGTCTTCTTCCCGCGCCGTGGACCGTCACGGTTCGTCCGTCATACTGCGCGAAAGCGTCTCGATCATCCGCACGGGAGCCTCCCCTGTCCTGGAAAATGTGGTCGGGCTCAAGCCTTGTCGTGCCGCCGCACGACCTCCCGTACCCGCGCCAACAGGAATAAAATCAAAACTGCGTAATTGATAATAAACCAACTTTATGCCTCTTCATGAGGGGTTATGCCGCTTGAGCCTCAACTAAATAAACTTAAATTTACTGGCGCGGTGCGATAATCTTATGCCTAATAATGCGCCGGATGGGGTCGCTCTCCTTCCTACTATTACGCCAAAAGAACTAAAAAAAATCATATAATTGTAGTCGTCAAAACAAACAAAACAAAAATCAATAACGGCCGCTGCCGGTAACCCCATCCTCGGGACGCGAACGCTCGACTTAAATCTAATTGGGACGTGGCTCCGCCTCGTCCACCTCCGATCCGCTGCTGCCCTCAGGACTGCGGAAGGAAATCGTGGACCCATGGTCCTCCGCCACGGGTTCGCCCCCTGCCATTCGCTCGCCTTCTACCGCCTCGGGAGCGCGTGTCTCCACCACAGGGATCTCGGGGAGCTCGGCCTCGAGCATCTCCACGATCTCCTTTAGCTGGCCCAGGTCTGTCGGCAGACCCAGCTCGTCGGTCGAAGTCGGACCCCGCTCCTGGATCCCCGGACTCCGTATTACCGAGACCGTCGCCTCGCACGTCGGTCCCGGCTCCGTTGCCGTCTCCGCAATCGGCACGGCCGCGCTGTCCGGCTCCGCCTGCCTCGCCAACAGCCGCACCGCCTCCTCGGAAAGGCGCTGCAGCACTACCTTAGGCGCCTGGGACTCTGCGATGCGAGCCGCGCTTGCGCACGGTCGCAAGGTCCACTATCGATGTCCCCTGGTGGCTC
>NW_020227887.1:0-1048 GCF_003070985.1 Temnothorax curvispinosus
ATAATTTTTCTAACATAATTGACATATTAGACGGAGTACCACAAGGGTCAGTCCTGAGCGCTTTGTTATTTATTGTACATATGAATGACTTAGTTAAAATATGTTCAAAGGGTAGAAAAAAGATATATGCAGATGATACGACAGTATATGTGGAGGGTGAAAGTTGTGAGGAGCTTGAGAGCAACATGAATGAGGTGTTTGGTGCTGTCGAAGAGTGGGTAAGATTGAACTCACTAAAATTGAATGTAGATAAAACCAAATACATGATTGTTAGAAGCATAAGAAAAGAGTTAAGGGCAAACATTGTACTAAGATGTCTGGACGGTACTGTGATACAACGTGTAGAGTGTATAAAATATCTAGGTGTAATTATTGATAGCAGGCTGCGGTGGGAAGAGCATTGTGATTATATACTTAAGAAAATAGGGAAAAGAATTAGTTTCCTAAATAGAATAGGTAACGACCTGTCAGTGTATGCCAGATGTACGGTTTATAAATCAATCATTGCACCACTCTTTGATTATTGTTCCACAATATTAGTCGGTATGGGTGCAACACAACTGGGCAAGCTTCAAGTGGCACAGAATCGGGCCATGCGAGTGATACTCCAGTGCGACCGCCGCACCAGGATTGAGCAGATGCTACAAGCTTTGAAGTTTATGTCAATAAATCAGAGAGTGGTGTATAATGTATGCACCTTTATATTCAAGATAGTTTTAGGTATATTGCCTAGTCAGACAAATAGAATAGAAATAGTAGGTAGTATAAGTGGGAGACAAACAAGGCAAGCTGAAAATATCAGAATTCAGTATCGCAGGACGAGAAGTGCGCAAAAAAGTTTATATTACGAAGGAGTTAAAATATACAACGAACTACCGGCAGAACTAAAATCATGTACAACTATAAAAGCGTTTAGGAGGATGTTGAAAGTATATGTTGTGACGAAATATAAGTAATGTAAAGAATTGAGTTGTATTGTAAATAGCTGAGAAAGCTAAATAAAGCTCATCTCTCTCTCTCTCTCTCTCTCTCTCTCTCTCTCTCTCTC
>NW_020227887.1:1148-2806 GCF_003070985.1 Temnothorax curvispinosus
TGTATGCTAACTCTTGATACACAAAATATAATCGCTCGCGACAGTCACGAATTGAAGTGACTGGTTTATCAATTGACATATAATATGTGAAAGTAGCAACTTCTCCTACATAGCTTATCTATATATATAAGTACCGTCGTCTGTATGTATGTGTGTCTGACGGCGAACTATTCATTCGTTAGTGGACCGAATTTTTACCAAGGGTACATGAAATAGGGGTAGAATTTCCCGGGGAATGCCATAAAGTGTATAGTTTTTCGTTACCGATTTTCTGGAAACTGGTATCAGAAATTTTTACAATTTTCCGGGAAATAAAATTGACCGAATCTTAAAAAAAATATGAAGTAGAGGTAGAATTTCCCAGGGATTGCCATAAAGTGTATAATTTTTCGTTACCAATCTTTGGGGAAATCGGTATCAGAAATGTTTCCAATTTTTCGTCAAACAATTGTATATGAAGTAGAGGTAGAATTTTCTGGGGAGTGCTATAAAGTGTATTATTTTTCGTTACCATTGCAATCTTTTTGGAAACCGGTTACAAAATTTTTCCAATTTCTCCGAAAATAATTGAATCTTAAAGAATTACATATGAAACAAAGGTAGAATTTCTCCGGGATTGCTATAAAATGTATAATTTTTCGTTACCGATTTTTTTGGGAACAGGTTACAAATTTTTCCAAGTTTTCGGGAATTAATTGACCAAATCTTAAAGAATTATATATGAAATAAGAGTCATAATTTTTTAAATTTTTGGAGGATAAGTTTAATTTTTTATTAATGCATAATTTTTCATTAAGAATTGATTTTCTTGAAACCAGTGCCAACATTTTTCTAATTTTTTGATGATTTCGAAAAAAGAAAATAAAATGGAAGAAAATAAAAGAGAGTTAATAATGGTGGGTCAACGGAGGTTGAAAACGCGCGAGGCGCGAGCAAAAATTTAAAGACTTTAATATAAGGGATTACATTTTTGAAATATTTGACAATATGCTAATCTGCATCTGTAATATTATCTATTATTTTTTATTTTTTAAAAAAGAATTCGAAGATGTAGGTTAGAGTTTGAGGAGAAAGAATATCAAAGGTGCTCCTAATTAATAATGAGTGAGTTTGGGGAGAAGGGAATAGATTTTTCATTTAAAACTGATCAACCTATGAATGATATCATTTGTTAAATTTATATTTACTAGAACATTACGAGCGCGCGCTACGCGCGCGCCAATTAGCTTTTTCTCTATATCATTACACAAAACAACATTTGCAACGCTATTACTCTTTAATAATAACACATTAAGAAAAATTTAACGGTATATATATAACAACATGACCTTCAAATGACTTTGTACAGAAAAATCTTTATTTTAATTAAAAATTATAAGGCTCTCGTGATTAAATCGATTAAAGGGAAACAAAAGGCAGTAAGAGCCGGCGCGGTAAATAGGGCGCAAGTTATATATATTTTTCTTATCGTCAATACATAAAAAAATTTGCGAACGTTTCGACCAATTTTGTGGTCATCTTCAGCGCAATAAATTAGAAACGTGTAAATTACTCTATTGTAACGCGGTCATTAGGCTATTGTATACTCGCACGTCGCACGTTCACTTATCTATGCGGTCATTCCGGTGTGTGTGCGTTACTCCATAGGCAAGCAACCT
>NW_020227888.1:0-3909 GCF_003070985.1 Temnothorax curvispinosus
GAGTCCCCAGAACGAAAGAGACCGAGCCTCGCTCGGTCCCATCGATCATCGGATCGCGGATCAATGGGCATGCGCAAATCACCCGCCTCCCACTTCGGGAGAATCATAGGGTGGTGGATGGTAGCGTGCTCGCACTATTACATTTCACATATTACATCTTACAATGCCCCCCCCTTTTATGGGACACACCTTCAGCGTGAGGGCCATAAACTTAATCTCCTCTTTACAATTTGATACCGCATTTTATAGTTATTTACAAGTTATCAAAATACCGCCGCGAGATCCAATCATACTCAATCTCAATCGCATTCAATCTCTCACTCATACCGATACTTTATCTATAATCCTTTCAACGTTATCGTTATAGTGTTCGCATATCGACACATTGTCAAAGTGTAGTATAATTAATTTACATCGATATCTTCCAAGATTAGCAGCGTTCGTATTTACACCTCGTCAAAGTATCATACCTTATATCTAAACATTCCAATATCAACAGTGTTCGCATACATATCGTCAATGTAAAATAGCTTACATATAAACATTTCAATATCAACAGTGTTCGCATACACATCGTCACGGTATAATATCTTACATATAAACATTTCAATATCAACAGTGTTCGTATACACATCGTCAATGTATAATAACTTACATATAAACATTCCAATATCAACCGTATTTGCCCGTACAATATTAGGGAGAGAACTCGAACAGATACTTTCCTGTCTACTTTTCGCGGTCTTCACCTTTCCCAAGATAATACTTTCGGAGATTGAGACGGTTATATATGCCTACCTCTACTTGCTCATTCTTTGGATCAACGAGTGCGAACGCGTTTTCTCCTATTCTTCGAATTATTTTATAGGGACCCTCAAATAGGTGGAAAAACTTCCCGATCACCTTATCACAAGCATTTGAGAGATGTTTTACTCTTAATAGGACTAAGTCCCCGACCGATAATTGAATCTTAGATTTACCTCCTTGTCTTTTACGATACTTAAAATTCTTCCTTAAATTCTTTCTAGCCATCTCGATTAGGAATTCGTGGGAGGGTTTCTCACTTTTGAGAAATTGGACGAGCTTTAGAATCTCATCTTGGACGGAATGACCAAATTGCAATTCACACGGTGTAACTCCCGTACTCTGGTGGACCGTGACATTTAATATCTCCTCGATTTTTCGGCACAAACGTAACCCATTTTGTATGTTTTTCCGCGCACAACATTCTAAATAATCGGCCCAACTCGCGCATAACGCGTTCTGTTGGATTTGACTGCGGGTGTCTGATCGAACTATACAAAACCTTGATACCTTCAGCCTCAAGTCGCGTTTTCCATAATGCGGACGTGAATTGGCTACCGTGGTCTGATAAAATACGCTTTGGCTTTCCGAATTTTGGAATAAAGATATCCATAATTTTTTTTACACACATGCGAACAGTTGCTTTTTTCATCGGATACAAACTCACATACTTTGTAAAGGCGTCTACCATGACAAATATATATTGCATTCCTCTGCGGGCCATCGGGAGAGGACCATAAAAATCCACAGTAACTAAATCATTCGGACCTTTTGACTCAATAAAATTATATTCTCCCTCCATTGACACTGTTAAATATTTTACTCGTTGACACATGTCGCAATGTAATACAAAATTCTTTACTTGTGCCGACATACTTCTCCAATAACAAAATTGTTTCAGATATGTGATGGTTTTATAAACACCTGGATGACCCAGTTTAGAGTGTATCTCCTTTATTAACGATCGTTGCATTTTTTCCGGTATTACAATTCTCCAGTTTTTCCTACTCCTTTCCCGATGAAACAGTATGTCGCTATATACAATAAACTCAGCATCCCCCCCCTCTCATCGAAAGCATCAATGCAACACCTTATTTTTGGATCATCGCAGCACGCTGCAACTCGCTCAACGCCTTCATGCCTCGAGCGAAATTGCCATCATAATGGATCGCGGTTATTACCTTTAGCGATGTTTCCTCTTTATCATTTGCGGGAGAGAAACATTGATGCAACGATGAGATAACAATTTGCTCAAGACTTTCCTCCGCAAACTTTCCCTCCGGATTTCGGCTGAAAAAATCAGCCACCACGTTATCTACACCCCGACAATGCGTCACCGAAAAAGAGTACTGTTGCAACAACAATGTCCACCGCATAATTCTGCCACTTTGAAAAGCCGCGGACTGCAAAAACGTTAGACTTTTGTGATCTGTTACTATCTCGAAGTGTACACCTATCAAATAAACCCGCTCTACCGAATACACGATCGCCAGGAGCTCCTTCTCCGTAGTGGTATATTTAATTTCCGGATGAGATAAGCACCGACTCACTAATCCGATTATGTTATGATTTCCTCCCCCATCAACTTGATACAAAATTCCTGCAATCCCTCGATCACTCGCGTCTGTTTGTAATTTAAAGGGCACTTTTGGAATAATATGCTTCAAGGTTAAACTCTGGTTAAGATTTCCCTTCAACTCTCTAAAAGCTAGGGAATGTGCCTGTGTCCAATTCCAACCTACATCCTTTCTCAGCAATTCGCGGAGTGAATCTACTGACATGCTGTGTCTCACATTAAATTGTCGATAATAATTACACACCCCTAAAAATTGTTGGAGTTGTTTCTTATTTTTTGGCTCTTCAAAATTTATAATATCCTCGAGCTTCTTTCGCTCCGGCGAAATACCTTCTGTCGACACTTCGAGTCCAAGAAAAAGAACACATTTTTGAAAAAATACACATTTTGATAATTTTAATATAAAATTATACTCGAGGAGACGTTTAAATATTCTGCTTAGAATCCTAATATGATCTTTGAAAGTTTTAGTGCCAATTATTACATCATCAATATACTTAGATATAAATTCGTTAAACTCGTCCCCCAACGCGTTGCTCAATGCCCTTATAAAACCGCTACCGGCAGTCTTTAATCCAAACGGAATCCTACAATATAAATATGTTTTGAAATCAAACAAGAACGCAGTGAACAGTCGCGACGATTCTTCCAATGGCACTTGCCAATATCCGTGAGTCAAATCTATCTTCGAGAACCATTTAGCGCCATGATACTTTTGCGTTAATTCATTTATTAGCGGTGGTGATTCTTGATCGTCTTCGATTACTTCGTTTATGCCTCTCGCGTCTAAACAAACCCTAACACTACCATCTTCCTTTTTTACGATTCTTATCGGATTACAATACGGACTAATTCCCCTTTCAATAACCCCATCTTCGATCATTTTTTTGATTGCTTTTCTCGTCGGCTCGCGTAACGCATACGGAACAGGATAATTATGACGAATTCTCGGTTGACGGATGCCGGGCTTTAGTTTTATGCGATGCTCATATCCCTTCGCGCAGCCTGGCTTGTCCGAAAAAAGCGAACGAAAATTTTCTAACATTTCGCGAAAAATATGTTCTTGGACGTTGTCAAGTAAGGTCATTTCACACGCGATCTCTATCGGGTCCTCCGGTACACCTTGCTTACACTCCGTTTTCTTCTCAGCTAGAGAAGCGTTATTAAATATATTATTATCCCCTATATCATTATCAATACCATCACATATCTTATCATATATATCATGATCATTACATATATTATTGCCGTCACCCATTTCATTATAGATATCCCCCTTTCTTTGTACCAATTCTTGTATAATTGTTTCTTTATTATTTTCTTCAACCCGGTCGCTCCTAATCACTTCCGTTATCATCTCCTCATTTATCTTATTACAACTTAGTTCTCCCCCCCTATTTTCCTTTTGAGTTACCTCACTTGAACTAATCGCGTTATTTGTTATTTGGTCCTTCTCCCCTTTCGCGTCTAATTCACATATCTCTATTACATATACATATACCGTATCGTTTCTTTGAGTACATACAAGT
>NW_020227889.1:0-8586 GCF_003070985.1 Temnothorax curvispinosus
ACCATAAGATATATTATGTTGGAATAATTTGTTATTTTATTCAGATCTATAACAAATATATCACATTCAACTACCAAACAATCAAGTCTGATCAGGAAGAGTGTATTAACAGAAAAATCAGGTGACTTTAGTTAATAAACAGCTATTAATTTTATTAATTTGGAAAATATTGTGTTATTGTTTTAAATATAATTTAAATTTTAGGTTCCTCAAATAGGTGTGTATCAAGGAATATTGGATCCACTCACAACAAGTATGATACAATCAACAAATCACCTGAAAACATGTTGAAGAGTGGATTCACACCAGCAATGGAAGTTTCTCGCAGTTCCTCAATACATTCCCGTTGTTCTGACTTTCTACCCCATTCACATAACATTGATATTCTTGCTTCTCAGAAAAACATATGTAACCAACGTAAAGCATGCACTATAAATCCTATATCTGCAGAGGAAACAAGTACAGTTAAACATTTAGAATTGTATTATGAAAATACTGTACATGAATCAATATTAACACATTTAACATTTTCTTCCTCAGAAACATCATTAGACAGCAACAATGAGTTTTCTGCACTGCGTAGCCCAGATGAATTATATAGTGACAAAGAAACAGTGTCTTCAGTAGAATTTTCACAAACATTAAAACAGAAAGAAGTTTTACCTGTCACAAATTTAAAAATAGTATCACCTAATAGAGAAATAGTTTCACCGACCCAATGTAAAAATCGTAACACATTATCTTCATCATTGCTTGTTGACTCTCCTTCAAAGATAGCGAACTCTGCAGCATTGTCTGTACACTCTTCCTTATCAAATATACCGACAAAATTAGCAAAGAAAGTTAAACGCAAATCCACAGCAGATGATGAAATAGATGATTCTCTTGTAAAATTAACTTCAGCGGTAACAACTTATTTCGAAAAAAAGAACCAAAATACAATACCTTCTGAAGTCTTACAATTAGATGAAGAAGACATTTTTGGTAAAACTGTTGCATGCCAATTGAAAAAAATCGCAGAACCTGAAAAAACTAAAATGAAAGGGCAGATAATGAAAATATTATATAATTTGTAATACAAAAGGTTTTATTATACATTTCTAAAATAAAATTACGTTTATAAAACAAGTTGATTATACATTTTTACGACATATCCCTGTTGCGTCCTCTACGAATATAATCAATTTGCCACGGCACTGCACCTTGTGCTGATGACAAATATTCACAGAGAGTATCCCTTTGAAGGTAAGCATGTGTTACTGCTCTACGTTAGAGGGCCTCTAGATACGAGGGACGCAATAGTTGATCTAAGTGCTGATTGGCTCGCGTGAATTGCATGCTTTATTCTTTTCATAAGCACATGCTTGCATAACGTCAGCCCATAAAAAGATGACAGTATGACAGGCATAACCGCAAGTTTACGAGAAAAATATATGTTTTGCTGTATAAATTGAAAACGATACGACGAAAAAGATTAAGGAAAAAGGAAGAGGTAAATTTTTGTTTGTATTAGATTTTGTCTAACATGATTTGAACTTGTTTAATATTTATTTATGTATTTTTGAAAATATTTTTAAATAATATGATTATTTTATATTAATTTTATTTTATATACATATCTTATTTTTTTCAGCAAGCGACACATATATCTATATCTATCCTCTAATCTATCCTCTAATCTATATATATATCTATATATATCTATATCTATCCTCTAATCTTACATTCCGTAATCTAAATTTATTTTCTAATTCATTTCCGTAATCTATTATATATATAATATATATATATTATATATATATATATATATTATATATTATATATATATATTATATATATATACATATATATTATAATATATATTATATATATTATATATATTTTATTTATTAAAATAAATTATATTATAAAATAATATAATTTTAATATAACTACCCAGTAAACACAAAGTAACAATAATATAACTGTTTTGTTATAATTTCTTACTCAACAATATAACTGTTATGTACAAGGCATGTTATATTACAGTTATATTATTGAGTGGAAAATTATAATATAACAATTATATTATAGTTACTTTGTGTTTACTGGGTATTGATCGCCATGTTGCATGCTTTATTCTTTTGTGCAGCAATTTCAAGTCAATCAGTTTGCGCCCCTCGTATCTAGAGGCCCTCTACTCTACGTACATTGGTAGGTCGCAAATTAGTTGCATTATTTAAACCTATTCTCCATTCACCTTGTATAACATGTCCTATATTATCTTCATTGTCAACATAATTCGGAGGACAGTAAATTTTTTCTACATTAGGTGCACTATTATTTTGCGTCATTAAAAAATTATGCACATTTACTGCCGCCATAATTATTACATCTACGTGCTCAGGATTCATACATATGCAGCGTTGAAAAACTCTCCATCTTGAGACAAGAATACCAAACGTATTTTCAATAACACGTCTGGCTCTAGATAATCGATAATTAAATATAGACTTTGCCTCACTTAGAAAATGCCCAGGATAAGGCCGCATTATTCGTTTGGATAATGGAAATGCCTCATCAGCCACGAAATAATGAGGCATTTCTATATCAGATAAGGGTAACTTAGAATTTTCGACGGGTATATTAAGATTATCATCATTTAAGCATTTCCCAAAATCAGATTGTGCGAATATACCGCCATCACTTGCACTACCATACGCGCCACAGTCTACTATTGTAAATTTATACTGATCATCGCATGCAGCTAATAATACAATACTGAAAAACTTCTTATAATTAAAGTGCAGGCTACCGGAATTTGGTGGTGCTTTGATGGTAAAATGTTTCCCGTCGATTGCTCCAAGACAATTGGGGAAATTCCAACGATTTGAGAATCCAGCAACTATTTCTTTCCATTTTTCTTCTGTAGGCGACTTTAAATATATGAGGCTTAAAACTTTTACTGTTATTCTGCATGTTTCTTTAATAATGTTGTAAGCAGTCGATTCTCCTATTCTATGCGCAAAGGCAATTGAAGATATTTGATCACCTGTCGCAAGATATCTGGAATAAAACAAAATTATGTAGCAAAACCAACATTTACTGTAATGATAAACCAATATCTACAGTAAAGATTTACAAATACCTGAGCATAATAAGAATCCGTTGTTCTGCTGACAATGCTCTCCAATTGTTCTTTTGTACGTGAGGTCGCAATAGATCTATTAATTTATAAAAAGTAGAGACATTCATTCGAGTATATTTGAAGAACATTACTGGATCTTCTTTTAGCTCTTGAAAGAGATGTTCGAAATCACCAAATTGCGGTCGAGCTGCATATATCGGTCGTACCCATAATCGTTTATCATTATTCCGCTTACGTTTTCGTAAAATTTTATAACACGCTATTACTGCGATAAGTGCGATATAATCGTCCGGGTCATCCGTGTCCATTATATTAAACGATATTTGAGGAAAGCACTGTCCTGGCCGATTTAACTTTCTCTTTGGTAACAACTTAGAATATCGCCGCGTCTCCAACTGAAAGTTCTAATTATTTAATACAAAAGGCCCTTCACACAATAAAGCATATATTAAGAATAAGAATAAATATTAAATATTATGCTATATAAATACAGAAATATCCTGTAATAAAGGAGTGTTCCTATCTTTATCTTCCTATATTTATCTTATATTTTATTCTTTTCCATTGTGCGTTACGTTTAATTATTATTTGTATTTTCGATTCTTAATATTTAAGATTCTTAATATTATTCTTTAATTCTTCCTAATATGTGTTCTATTGTGCGCACTTCTCGTACTTCTCTCGCTTTTGACAAATGTCAATAATATTTAGGTTAGGAGGTTCTTCTTCAGTCTCTGATTGGAGTGAAGTTATGCTATGCGTAGGACTCTAGCTATGCGTACTTGTGTAGATTGCGTATTTTTCTTATGCTTATGCTATGTTATGTTTATGTTCTATGCATTTTGTGTGCGATGGCCTTTAAGCGGGAAACACACACTTCTGCACAATGCATAATGCGTAAGCATAAGAAAATTGATTGGTCTATACACATGTGCATAAGAAAATAGACCAATCAATTATCGGTAAAAGTTTACAATAACTTACACAGCTCGGATTACTTTGACCTTGACATATGTTGTCAAGGACATAATACTGAGTAACTTTTCTTTATAACTTAGTCGGCGGTCGCTGCTTATTAAAAAGTTATAAACAAAAAAAGTTTGAAAAATATAGCAGCTATTTTGAGTATTGGAAGGCATAAATGACTAATATATATGTCGAAATAGTTCACGCATACACTTTTCACGCGAACCGAGGTTCACCCACACCCCCCCTGCTTTCGGGGGGATGCGATAGCTCCGAAATAATTCACGCATACACTTTTCACGCGAACCGAGGTTCAACCACACCTCCCCCCCGCTTTCGGGGGAGGTGCGGTAGCCTCGAAATAGTTCACGCATATACTTTTTACGCGAACCGAGGTTCACCCACACCCCCCCCTGCTTTCGGGGGAGGTGTGGTAGCCCTGAAATAGTTTACGCATGGGTTAGTTGACGCGCTTTAAACAATTAAATACTGTTAAAGCGCGTCATCTAACCTATGTAGATTAGTGACGCGCTTTAAACAGTTAAATACTTGTAAAGCGCGTCATCTAACCTACGTATTTTCCAAACTTTTTTTGTTAATAACTTTTTAACGAATAACGAGCAACGGCTGAAACCTTCTGAAGGTCACTCGGGGTCATGACCTTGAAAACATATATCAAGGTCATTGAAATCGGTGAGGTCGCCAAACTTTTTTTTGTTAATAACTTTTTAATAAAAAGCGACCGCCGAATAAGTTATAAGAAAAAGTTACTCAGTATTATGTCCTTGACAACATATGTCAAGGTCAAAGTAATCCGAGCTGTGTAAGTTATTGTAAACTTTTACCCAATTTTCTTATGCTTACGCATTATGCGTTGTGCAGAAGTGTGTGCGCTTAAGCCCTAGAGCATGCGCATGTGACCCCAGAGCCTAGTGCGTGTACATACGTATGCGCTCTTGAATGCCCACAATGTGTGCAATCGTCACTATACATAACTGGAATGTTAAAATAAAATTTTCAATAACTTACAGCTCTTAACATTACCAATCAACCACTAAACGATTGGTAAAAAAAGAATTTAAAATTCCCAACAGTCAAAGTGTAGGCGCTAAAGAAGGTTAAAAATTTGTTGACAATTAATTCTTTCTTTTTAAAACGCGAAACTACTAAAAGGTTTCAATGCGGTACCAAACATTGCCAATCAATCGCCAATTGATTAAAAAAAAAAAAAAAACTACCACAGTCAAAGTGGGGGGGCTAAGAGAAGATCAAAAATTTGTTTTTTCGATTTTCTAAAGAAACGCGCAACCACCAAAAGTTTTTAATGCGGTACCAAACATTGCCATGCAATCAATCGCCAATCAATTAAAAAAAAAAAAAAACTACCACAGTCAAAGTGGGGGGGCTAAAAAAAGATCAAAAATTTGTTTTTGATTTCCTAGAAAAACGAGAAACTACCGAACGTTTTGAATACGGTACCAAATACTACCAATCAACCACCAAACGATTGGTAAAAAAAATATATCAATAGTCCACTTGGGGGGGCTAAATTTGTTTAGGTCTAGCGTACACGGACAGAGGAGGGGCTTGCGCGACCAGCATATCCCTTCCATCTGAGTAGTTCGGACACGAACTATAGCATGGATACGAACCCATGTATCGTTACCCGAGTCCTCTCTGATCGTTACCATAGAGATATAAGAATAGAGTGCGCGAGCGAGCTGAAAAAGCGATGTAGGAATAGAAAGAGAAAGCTGCGCAGAATAAAAAGAGAAAGCTGCGCATGGGCCCCTTCTGTCTTTGTTTCGCATGCACGCGTAGACAAAGACAGAAAGGGCCTATATGCAGCGTTCTTTTTCTATTCCTATATCGCAGCCTCTTACGTGCTAGCATATGACTCGCGCACTCTATTCTTATATCTCTATGATCGTTACCGAGCGTAACGCCGTAGTTGACGTCCACTTTCTCAGAGGGCAGATTAGGACAGACGTCCCCCGAAGCCGGATGGCCGCTCTCAGGTTTCTCTCTGCTTAGTATTAGTTAATAATATGTGACTCTACATTATTAATGATTATATTAACCTTTTATTAATTGAACAAAAAAATGTGTAATAATTTAAATAGTTGTTTATAATTTATAAGTGTGTAATAAATAACATTTTTTCTCAAATTTATTTGTGAACTTTTATTATTTAAATTGAAAAATATTGATGCTTTCAGCAAATTCAGTTTCAGTTTCAGTTCGCACTTGAAAAGGGCTCGAATCTTGAGCCGAAACGTTGTGCATTTTTGTATATATTGCGCTAGTTAATCGAGAAATAAATTGAATTTGCTGATTTTATTCACTGGCGGACGAAATTATTACCGATATTGATGCTTTCAACAAATGTCAAAGCGCATTCAAAATACAAAGTAGAAAAATATTAACAGCACAGTAAATTAACCTAATTACATTTCTTTCTTATTAAATAAAAATTACATGTAATATCACAAATATTCGTCACATTTATGAATTTTCTTTCATTAAGCGTTTCTTTTCATTATTTTAACTAACATTTATCACATTAAAAATTAGTGTTTTTAATAAAAGATATATAGCTTTTAAATACAAAGTATAAACAGTATTATTTTCCATTTCAATAAACTATTATAACATTGCTTTCTTGTGATATAAATATATTTTAAACAAAAATACTTCTGGTTATAAAAATTATAAAAAAACAATAAAATAAACTAAAATAATTAATAATTTACTCATAACTTTTTTAGCATAAAATCCAATATTTTATGTAATTATTGTAATGTTCTATCTATCTCTTTTGAGTCTTTAGGACTGAGTTTCATTGCACAAATGTTTTAAAATTTGCATGAAATATACTGTTTGAAGCTTAGGTATGTATTCATTTAATACTAACTCACTATCATACTGAACATTTATAATTACACAATTATCATCTAATGATGAGTAAACAACAAGATCACATTTGTGTATGTTACTTATAAACATTCCTAATTGGATTTGACAGTAATATGAATGTTTTTTTTTAATACTAATATTTTCAGATCTTTGGTCAATCCATGGGACATTAGCTATCATTTCAGCTGCTCCTTGTTTTTTCCCTACAATGGGACATTTTATCTCAATAATTTTTTTACCTACAACGATTCCATCTAAACTGTATCCCAGCCATGGAATGACTGGATTTACTAATAATCCTGTTTGCACTATTACTATAATCTTGTGCACCGCTCATAACATTTTCTAGCTTTTGGTTCCATTTGTGTCCCATATCTTGTACTTGCATTACCTTCAAATTTATTGTCTAAATGCTTTTTTATTTTAGTATCCCAATCTGGATTTTTATTATTTATATACGTTAAGAAAGAATATGCAGTACTGGCAGTGATCCTTTGCTTTCTTTCGTCGAACCATTTACAGCTTTTTTAGGTTTGAGTATTACTGCATAATAAAACTGCATCTTCTACTGTAATACACACTTTTTGTTCGTAGAACTCTCTTTTTTGAGGAAGCATATTTTTCAAAGTAATATTACAAATAATATCATTTATCTGAGTAACATATAAAATCGTATCTTTCTTGATAGGAAAATATATTTGTGCACTAAGTAAAACTCTACAATCTTCATTTTTTATGACATTCATGCATGCTACAGGCTTATTATTAACAGAACTTCTGTATCCTTTTAGTTTTACTTAATTCACTTTCTGGAGCGCCTAAAAAATTTTGTTCATATTTTTTACGTATGAATATATACATATTTTATTTTTTAAGCATAAATTTCTTACTTTGTAATAAAATTTGAAAAATATTATTTAATATATGCTCTGGAATACATTCAATATTTTGTGGAGCATCCTGATGTTGAACACTATGGCAAAATTTCTTTATTGGTGTAACTTCATACATCAATTTTGCATTTTCTTTTAATTTTCCCCATTTTTGTTTTACGTTTGTACAGCTTGATTCTTCGATATCTTCGGTAGCAGTTCTTTAAGAATGTGAAAATAAATTAGTCTATGCATCACAATATATAAAAATAAAATTGTTAATGTTACTTACCTAGTTAAATGCATTAATAAGGCAACACTATGTTTACATTTACCAGACTGGCCTGCTTTGCAGGAACATATGCAAGATATATTTATTCTATTAGCTATATCAATAACTAAATTAATTTCGTGTGGTGGACCAAACAAATTCGAGCTTTTTAAGCACAAGGACTGCTCGGGGGGGTGTTAATCGCCCCGGATTTGCGATCGGTCGATGAGATTTCTCGGTTCGAAGGACCAGAGGGGCAATCCCCTCACAAGTTTAATTAGGCGAATAAAGCGAAAGCAAGCGAAAAGCGACTCACCGTATCGTTGCCCGATGGTCTTGTGGTGGCCTCGTGGCGTCCGGTCCTCCCCGTGGTGATGGAGAGCGGAAGGCGTGCAGCAGGCTAGGATGTGCAGGCACTCACGTGCCGCGGCAGG
>NW_020227890.1:0-3844 GCF_003070985.1 Temnothorax curvispinosus
CGACGCGCGGACGAAAGACCTCCCGCTTGAGTTTGTGACCCCCGAGCTCGTGTGATTCGGCGGTGCATGATGACGAGGTGAGCGTGTAAGGACTCGACCTCGTCCAAACAAAACGACAATTACGCGGATGTCTTCGCCGCAACGTGCCCATGCGACGCCCGGGCGAGAGACATCCCGTGTGATGAAGCGAAACGACGATTACGCGGATGTCTTCGCCGCGACGTGCCCATGCAGCGCCCGGACGAGAGACGTCCCGCGTGGTGAAGCGAAACAACGATTGCGCGGATACCTTCGCCGCGACGTGCCCATGCGACGCCCGGACAAGAAACATCACGCGCGCGGTTGTCCCCGCCGCGACGCGCCCATGCGGCGTGCGGACGAGAGACCTCCCGCTTGAGTTTGTGACCCCCGAGTGTGTGGGGATCCCGTTTAACTGCCAACATCGACTGGGAGATGCATTTAAAGAATCGAGAGTTAGGAACGAGTGTGTAGACCGAGATGCCTGCATCGACACTGAGCCAACCAGAACCCAGCCGAAAATGGAATTAAAGGCGTCTGGTTCACCTTTCCTTCCTACCCGACGACCGTCCCGAATCAACGAGGCAAAGATATCTGCGCCGATTAAGATGTCGACGGGACCAGGTCGGTGATACTGCGGATCCGCGAGCTTTAATCCCTCTATGTGTTTCCACGCTCTTTGTTCGACTTGTCTACTAGATAATTGGGCGAAGATGCGTGGAAGAATCGTAGCCTCTATCGGAACGCGAGTATTGCCATTACCCTGTACTTAAACCACGAGTGAGGTGCTACCTCGAGTGGCAGCCGCTTTAGTATCATTTACCGCTAGAACTACAGTACGACACTTGGTTCGTCTGAAACCACCCTTTTTCATGCAATTTTCCGAAATGAAATTTAATTGACTGGCACTATCCAAAAGAATGCAAACAGGGAAGGGATTTCCGTGAACGTCGAGAGCTTCGGCCTGCACCGTTGACAATAATACTGTCGAAGTCGATTTCGCGACGCTAGCCATGGTGACGAGGGGTTCATTATTTTGTGGCGACGAACTCTCGTCGACGGTCGATTTGGAGGAGGCTCCGGTATCCGCCGGGGTGTCCGCTGGACCCGAATTCCGTCCGAAATGCAATAGGGTATAATGCCTAGCCTGGCACGACCGGCACGTCCCCGTCGATGTGCAGTTGTTAGCGCCATGACCCGCGCGAAGGCAATTGAAACACAAATTCGCGGTTTTGGCCGTTGAATGCTTTTCCCGGGGGGATAGTTTCAAGAATCGAGGGCACTTGAACACGAGATGTTGTTCTTCGCACACCGGACACTCGGCAGTCTGAGTTGCGAGCGACGAAGCTGACGCGGACGATTGTGATTTGAACGGCATGGTCGACGGATCCGAGATGGCCTCAAGGACCTTACAGTGCTCGGAGAGAAACTTGATAAGTTGAGCGTATCGCGGTATCTCTTCGGCCCGATGGACAGATTCGAACTTTTCCCTCAATGATCGGGGAAGCTTCTCGAGCAGGAAATTGAGCAAAAGAAAATCCCACGAATCGGTAGGGAACTTCATCAGGTTTAGCGCGCGAGTGTTTTCGGTGAACGTATCTAATAATTTATGGAGGGCATCGGCCGATTCTATCTTTAACGGTTTGGCTTCGCGTATCGACTTTAGGTGGTGGTCCGCTAGCTTCCTTCTGTTTCGATATCTGTCGAGCAGCGCGTCGTATGCAATCATGTAATACTCCGCGGCGAAGGGCAAATTCTTGATTACATGAGCGCCTCCCCCTTTAGCGAGGCCAGCAGATATTAATACTTCTCTATTGACGAGATCTGTCGGTTGTCGTGAATCGAAGTGTTGAATAAGGCGATAAAAGACGGCCACAGCGTGAGATCGCCCGAAAATTGCGGAAGCGTAATTTTGGGTAACTTGATCGCCGACGCGTGGCTTGCGGAATGAGCCTGTGCGGTTCCGGGCGCCGTGCCCGTGAGCGCGTGATACCGTCCCTTCACGGTGTAATGCATTTTATCGAAGTCTGCCCGAATCGCGTCTTCGACGTCGAACTCAGTAGTCTCTTGTATAACCTTTAGATGCGCGTTCTCAAAGTCCTCGGCGATTCTCGCCACGCTCGGATAGCGGGCAAGAAAACCTTCTAGGATCGTCGGTTCGGACGAGGCTTTCTGGGCAAGATCATAAATCTCCCGCATCCGCCGGACGCATAACTCGCGACAAGAGGGAGCTGACTTTGATTTCGACATGTTGGTTGATATGTAAACGATCAACAGCAACGGCGAACGATCCCAAGGACGCGTAGTGTATTGTCGCCCCGTGAAAATACCGGCGAACAATAGGCTTCGAGTTTATATGCTAAGGGACGAAAGAAAGAACGAAAGCAAACAACCGTTCCGTTCGTCAAGGTGATGAGGAATAACAGATGGCTCGTTTCGGATTCCTACGCGAAGGCTCAATGGAATATTCACGAGAGAATGTTTTTCAATTACGATATAATAGCGCAATCAAAATGACAGTTTGTTAATCGCAAGAGCGAATGGCGAACGCAAGAAAAGGGTGTCAAATGCAGTGTAGAGCTAGCAAGGAAGAGGGTTGCAAGGGATGTACAAAATAAGAAAATAGTTGTATTAACGATCAAAATTATCAATTAGGTTGGCACAGGTGTCCGGTTACGACGAGAAATGCACGCAAGTATTTGTTCAGATTAAGTTTTCAGCAATACATGTTGTGCGCGGAACTACGACACGAGCAGCGTATACGACATGAGCAGTACACACATGACACGAGCAATAATCCACGACATGAGCATCAATTACGCCAACTTCTTTTGCAATTGTGATTATAATTGTAATTATAATCTTTAATAAGATTACCTTGAGTGCTGCAATATATTCTATACCGGGGACCAGTGCCGACGAACAGTATATTCGATCGGTGGCAATTATGTTTGCGAGAATTCCAACGATCGGAATAATAGTTTCAGTATGTATTTTCAATATGTATTTCGAGTCTGGCCAAAACACACCCAGCAACAACGAAAATAATGTAGCGCGTTATTATGGAACGCGAGCTTATGTAGAAAAAATGTGTATATACGCTGCTGGCCCGTGACCGAGTGTCAAGGCCGTCGACGGCGCGGCGAAAACGTATGGCTAGCCCGAGAATATTCGAGATCTGAATATTTCGGTTTCTTTGTTAACAATGACGGGCTTTAATAATTACCGCGTTAATTGCGCAATTTACGATTAGTACAAATAACGGCAATGAAACGTGTTACAACGAGCGAGAGAATTGCGAGCGAGAGATATCGCGCGAGATCGTGGATTCACGCGAGTATTCTCGTCGCGAATTGATTAGATTATTAACACGCCACGCGTTATTGCAATTCGCGTTAAATGCGAATAACAGCGGCGGAACGTGTTACGACGAGCGAGATGTTCACGCGAGTATTCTCGCTGCAAATTAAGAATTGCGAACGAGAGATATCGCGCGAGACTAAAGATTATTAACACGCCGCGCGTTACTGCATCTCGCGACTATAGAACAAACAATTAAGCGTATTCACGACATAGGCAGATAACAGCAATGGCATGGTTGCGAAAGAGAAGTTCACGCAAGTATTCTCGTCACAAGGAGTTGCGAACGAAAGATATCGCGAGAGACTACCACGCGCCACGTGTTATCGCGATGCGCGATTACAAGAATGTGCAAAAATTAACAAGTTAATGAATGATGCGACGTGAGCGAAAGGTCGGCGGTAATTTTCTAACGCGAAATCCGGCTCGAAGGACCAATGAACGGGGATAGTTTCGCCCCGGAGGC